>NC_051184.2:59801805-59876797 GCF_013339695.2 Rhipicephalus sanguineus | reverse complement strand
GAAATAATGCACAACAAACGCTGAACTACGTTTGTGAAGACACGTTTCACTTTCGTGTTCTATCGATTCCTATGACAGAGGGATCAGGCATGCTTTTCTTTCCGTTTTATACGAAAATTGTTGCAATAACGTCACTTGCCTTTTGTTTTTTTGTGATTCAAATCACGTGTGAAGAATAATAATATCTGGGGTTTAACGTCCCAAAACCACATATGATTATGAGAGACGCCGCAGTGGAGGGCTCCGGAAATTTCGACCACCTGGGGTTCTTTAACGTGCACCTAAATCTAAGTACACGGGCCTCAAACATTCACGTGTGAAGAAACTCACTATATGTTTTTCCCTTTGATATTTTTCTGTTTTATACACCTACATATGTACCGCGCTGCTAAGATCTCTTACAACATCGCGTTATAAATAAATAAATAAATAAATAAATAAATAAATAAATAAATAAATAAATCGACAAAAACTACTTCGTACCGATGTTACGGATGCTGATGGCGTCGCCTTGACGGTCACTGTCGTCACAATTCTCTCTTGCGGGGTTCTTGTTCCACCAGATGTCCTTAAGGCCATCCAAGCGACCCTTACTGTGCAGCTTGATGATCCTGTGGGTACGAACGCGCAGCCCGTCAATTAAGGACAACAACAACAGCAACACCACCAACAACAAAATGGGTGGCCGTACACAAAATCCGTGGCTTCGTTTACCGAAAGTGCGTATAAACTATGGCCCTTTCACTACCTCATACAGAGACCTGCTGTCGCGTCACATCGTGGTCTTTTGAAGCAAAGAGGGAATGAAAGAATCCGCATCGGCATAATTGCTTCGAACGCGAACACGAATGCATTCGATCGCTAATGTATTCGAGCGCGCAGCTTCGGTTGCGGCGCGATACATATCCCTATATTTCGGTGTATTTTCGATGAGCCTGTATATGTCGCGCTTTTCAGGATTTAGGCGCAGATTATTTTTACTAACCTCGTAATCTACATACATACATACATACATACATACATACATACATACATACATACATACATACATACATACATACATACATACATAACTGTATGCGGAATCTCATTCCACATACAATGAAATCATCAACAACTTAGTTTATATTCGAAAACCAAGCCATGTAATATTTCATGCAACAACTTCCTACATCCCAACAACTTAGTTACGGGTTTGTAATAACAATAATTGATGTATAGCAATACTACTGCATTTCATATTGATTACATGGTTTGTATATTTAGGTGACACCACTTGCTCATTAAAGAAGTATTCTTGGCATCTTTGTCTTATTAAACAGCTTTATATTTTCTTGTTTCCCGCTCTGTCCTTTACTTTTTCAAATTGTTTGTAAAGTTGCCGTAACCCGTCATTATTGTAGAGCTCTCTCTTTTTCCCATTCAAATCATGCGTTGGAGCCCCCCGCCCCCATCTGACGGTTTTACAGCGAAAGCTGTTATGAGTTCCCAACAAGGGCCGTTTTTGGCGCCGTAGTTGGCCGTCACCGCCGCCGGTGTACGTAACCGCTATCGCGCGAAATAAGAAAAAGAAAAACGCAGTAAGAAAGAATATCCAGGATAGAACGGGGTTCGAACCTTGGCCGTCTGCGTGGGAGCCCTGTATCCTACCTCAGAGCCATGCCGGTGTTCAAAACTACTTTGCAAAAAGACCCTATACAGGCTTCATGTCGGCAAAGAACCACAATAAAATATGTAATATAGCGTGGTGGAGGAGTAAAATAACAACCAGGTGTCACACAACGCGAATTTTGTAACCAGAATTAGAGACGTGAGTTCGGATAGTTGGTGCGTATTAACTGCAGACATAACTGATAAGCGCAAAAAAACAATGGACAAGGTAGAGACGACCTGTCTGTCATCCTGTCTGTCGTCCTATCTGTCGTCTCTACCTTGTCCGTTGTTTTTTTTTTTCGCTAATCACTTATGTCTTCAGTTCTGTAACCAGGCGTCACACAGTGCGAATGGCGCACCGAGTGGTTCGTAGAACTTCCAACCCATTACAAATGGCTCAGCCATAATTCTTCATGGTCATTAGGCACATCATCAGCAAAGTGCACATAATGCTTTACAGATGTGCAGCGGGTACCACGGTTCTCCGTAGAATGACGCAAAATGGCATAATGGCTGTTTTCGCTACTTCACAAAAATTATGATCAATAGGGTAGTGGGTACCTCGCGAGTGTATTTGTATTAGTTGCCAAGGGGACCCATAAGGCCTCCGTGATCGATTTCCTAAGGGCCTCAATAAAGTTATTTCCCTCTCTCTCTTCCTGGCGTTAACGTATGCTATATAGCGTGTTAGGAGAACGAAATAACGACCGGGCGTCACACAATGCCAATTACGTAACTAGTTGGTCGTTTAAACCTTCCAACCCATCACAAAGGGCTCAGTCATAATTTTTCATCGTCATCAGCCGTCGCATCAACAAAGTGTACATAATGCCTTATAGATGTGTAGCGAGTACCTCGTTTCTCCGCAAGATGACGAATAGTGGCGTAGTCGGTGCTTCCCAACTTCACAAAAATGATGATTTATGGCGTAGTGGGTACCATGGAAGTGTACTTGTATTAGTAGCCCCAAGAGAGTTTATAAAGGGCTCTAGAAATGCCGTTCTTCCAGCTTTCGCTGTGACACTGCTGAGCCTTCCGCGCAGGCCAGGCGTTTTTTATTTTGGGGCTGCCTCTGTGCAGCACTAATTTTGTATGCACTGCTCTGTAAAACTGACATGTTTGATGAATGGAGCTTTCGGCGGTCGTAAGCGTCAGGCACGTCTCGGCAGCGCGAACAGTACGGGCGCACGACCGATAGTACAGCCCAGCAAAATATAGTTCCGCGTCGTGGAAATCATTCCGACTCTCTTTTGTCGGAGTCCGATGGCTCATACTGCTTACTCGATGCGTCTACGCAACCTTTCTATGCAACGTTTCTGATTGATTGATTCACGGGGGTACAAAATCGCGACCCACAGATGCATTATTGAAGTGCTAGCTCTGCAATGACTTCGAATATCTGCGTTTCTTTAGCGTTCATCAGCGCCTATTTCGTGTACATTCTTCTATGTACTGTGCGTTTGCACTGACCATCATGAGTATGTATGTATGTATGTATGTATGTATGTATGTATGTATGTATGTATGTATGTATGTATGTATGTATGTATGTATGTATGTATGTATGTATGTATGTATGTATGTATGTATGTATGTATGTATGTATGTATGTATGTATGTATGTATGTATGTATGTATGTATGTATGTATGTATGTATGTATGTATGTATGTAAAGAATGCGCAGTAACTAATGATCAAAAAGCAACCAATCACACCCACTGATGAACACGCGTGCGACAAGGTGCACACGGTCATACTAGAGCACCAATATACATACATGCTGAACACTATCAACCTAGCGTGCAGCGGTGGACTACACATGTTCTGCACGTGCGCACTAAGCGCGCTAGTATATGACACATCTCGACATGCTGCATTAGCGCACTAACATACTGTACTGCGCACTAGGAAAGTAGTGTGCACTAGTGCACTACACGTGTTGTGCACTGTCACACCAGCATGCACTCTGGTGCACTATACTATTGTACAGTGGTGCAGTGCACATGTGTGCGTGCTGTATGCTAGTGAACTAATGTATTTGTTACGCACTAACAAAGTAGTGTCCACAGGTGCACCAGACATATAGCGTACTAGTATATACTAGCGTGAACTCTATTGCACGAAACTAGAGTGTACTGCTATAGTGGACATGTCCACATGCTGTACCCTAGTCCACAAGTTACGCACACGGCAAGGCAGTGCACACGACAAAGGGCGGCAAGGTGCTTCTATACGTACGCGCTGGAAAGCATGTCCTTCCAGGGCGAGCCCCGCTGGACGGCCAGTGCCAAGGGCATCTTGCTGAATTCTCTGCCCACGGAGATGAGGTCGCAGTTGGTCATGGTGGCGTACTGCACTCGCATCGCGTCGGCTGTAATGTTAAGTGCAGTGACGTTGTCAGATAAAGTGCTCATCGTGGCTTCCCCGAACTGCATAGGTGAAAACGAAGCATTGGTCACGAGGACAGCATTCGTGAAACTCGCGCCAGATACATGGTTCCGTAAGTAGCTAAGGCTGAAGCCTTATATGTCTCACGAGTCAAATAAAAAAAAACCCGGAGTCCGGCGTCGTCGTCAACACGAATGATAGCAATAGTCGCTTGACGAAGTGATAACCTCAAATGATGTCACGTGATGACGTTGTCAATGACGTCATTGATCATGTTACGGCGACCATCCGTGGCTTACTTCTCTCTGCTATAAATAGAGTAACTGTGGCTATCACCTCGACGGACAAAATATTATCTGAGATTTTACGTGCCAGAAACACGATATCATTACGATGCACGCCGTACTACAGGGATAATTTCAACCATCTGGTGTTCTATAATGTGCGCTGACATTGCACAGTAGACGGGAAGGAACACACAATAAGGGCGTGTATGATTGCTTCGATGGCTCTTGTAATGTTGTGTATTTTCACGATCACAAATTTTTATACCCTAACCCCGTTGTGGAGAAGCGAAAGCCAGCATCACGCGGGCGAAGAACGGTAACAACAACAAAAAAGGCAAATAACGCCGGTCGGCGAAAGCTGCCCAGTGAAGTTCAAACTTTGGTTTGAATCGGTACGATGAGATCGGAGCGATGCAACCGAAAGTTGCATCATTCCGATTCTCGCGGCTTGGTGCGCTGCAGCCACGGTGTAAGAATATACTCAGGTGATGACACTCTTCCCCCAACGCATGGGAAACCGCAATCCACGCGCGTCCAGATAATGTTCGGTTTCTTATCAGATGACTTGGAGGGCGCTACGAAAAGCGGGGCAGTCGTCTCCATAGCAACGCGCATGCTGCTGATAACGTGCATTTATCTGTGCCATTTTGCTGGATAATGTGCATCCGCCAAGCGGCGTCGAGGGGCGAAATCGAGAGAGCAACAGGAGAGGGCACGGCGAGCGCGGCGGCGATGACGTAGCACCACCGTGATTCGGCTACTCGCGGGCGCTCTCCGACTCAAGCCATTAGATGGCGCACCGCTCAACGGACCGACGACCGAACATTTTCTGGCCGCTTAGGCGCGCGCAGTGTCAACACCTGAATATTCTTACACCGTGGCTGCAGCGCATTCGTAGGGCAAGAAAGCAGACAGTGGCCGCATGGCTTGTTTCCCTTTCTCTCGAAACTTCGAAGACGCGAGGTTTTATCTCACGTTGCTATAGCAACCGGCACTACGTCGACAACCCGAATTCACTGACACGCGGTCGCGTCATGTCGCGTCGCGTCTGACCAACTGCCGAAGTGGCGCGAAACCGGCGCTTGAACATCTCCGTCACGGACCTACTTTCACCACGCGGCTGTTTCAAGTTTGTTAAAAGCGCCAGTTGCTGTCGAAGGGCGATGAAACCCTTTGTGTCTGGAAGTTTGGTCGTACGGTTCGCTAGGTATCCGCTGCGGTCACCGCGTCGATGGGTGCGTGCCGTTGCTACAATGTTGCTACTTCGTCTGGTGGATCGCGCTTTGGAAGAAATTTGTGAATTACGCAATAGTGTAAATACACCAAGGTGAAGTTACATCTTACACCACGGTTCCAGCGTTACCTTGGAGGATGCTCAGGTAAGCGAGACTTTCTGCAGTGCTTTCGTAATAATAAAATAATTCTTGGGGTTATACGTCCCTAACTCACGATATAATTATGGGAGATGCCGTAGTTGAGTGCTCCCGAAATTTCGACCACTTGGGGTTCTTTAACGTACAGCTAAATCTAAGCACACGGGCGTGTAGCGTTTCGCCTCCATCGAAATGCGGCCGCCGCAGCCATGATTCGATCCCGTGACCTTCGGGTCAGCACTAAAACACCATAACCAATAAACAACCGTGGCGGGACCGCTTTGCAATTCAGCAAGCCGTGGTGTCCCCACCTAAAGAGTATAACCTTAAACCGCGGTACAGCGCTACCTTCGAAAATGCTGAGGTAAGCGAGACCTTCTGCAGTGCTTTCGTAATAATGATAACTGTTGTGGTTTCACGTCCCACAACCACCATGATTATGAGGGATGCCGTAGTGGAGGGCTCCGGAAGTTTCGACCACCTGCGGTTCTTTAGCGTGCACCTAAATCGTAAGGCATGGGCCTCAACCGTTTCGCCCAAATCGAAGTGTCCTCAATCGAAGTCGAAAAGCAAAGCTTCGCAAGGGACGCAAAAAAATAAATCAAACAAACAATGAGGTGCTTCTCATGTCTCCGGCTTTTCGAGAGTATGTCCGGCACGTGTTCGTAGTGGTATCACTGCTATGTGCGCAGTGTTCAAAATTGTAAGGCTTGTTATTGCCGTAACACACGCGGGCTGACGCCAAGGGACAAACCGCACACAGAGTGATGCATGTGTAGTGTACGGCGCTTACGCATTGGTAACAGCCTTCTTCTGCGAATACGCGTCAGGCTTAAGCCTGGCCCATTAGGTGCGCTTGGCCGGTCGGCATATGGGGTTTAACGTCATAAATCCACTTAGAACATTGGGAATGAAACCTGACTGCTCTGGACGAATCAACCGCTCGCGAGAGAGGTCGTTTCGCGAGCTTTTACTCTTTGGCGAGATTTGAGAACTAGAATACGTTTATAAGTGCTTTCCCTACGTGCGACGATACTACGTACGTACGGGAGGTAAAAATGGATTTCACTCGAAAAGCCATGAATCCTTTGGGCGTGCGTTGTACTCATCACAGAGGGGTTGCAGTCTCACTCATGTATTCAACCAAACCTCAGACTTTAAATCGTTCACGAGCAGAACTCCGCAACCATTTCGCTAGTGCATCGGGTTGTGCGCCCGCTAGGGAAAGACCACAAAATGTTGCTATCCTTGCTGGCTGATGAGTTTGTAATTATGAAACGATGGCACAAAATAAGATAAAATCATAGAGAAAAATACGAACGCAAGCGCCGATGAATTATCAATTCATACCACCTCGCGAAACTGTTTGTCCCACTTAACGTTATTTCTAGTACATCGGGGTTCTACGTGCTTAGCAATGTTGCACCTAGCAGTAGTAGTAGCAGAAAACTATTTTTCGTTTCGCTTTGAGGTCCCAGAGGGTGGAGCCCTCAGTCCGAGGCCCCGTTTGCTGCTGCTATCTGTAGCTAGCCCGGTCATTCAGTCTTCGCTGGTCATCAAGGGTTACTGCTCGAAAGAGCGGCTCCCCAGTGTGAGGGGGCCAGATTGAGTCTTCTAGGTAGGTCGGGTGGTTTGGGGCATTCCCAAATGGAATGGTACAATCTTGGGTGTTCACAGAAAGGACATCCGTCGGGATAATGTGTAAAAAGTGTTGCGGAGTGCATCTATAACCTCGCATACGTGGCTTGACTGATCGCTTTGTACGTGTGCATGGCGCGCGTACTCTCATGGCGTGCTCGGTGCTTGTGTTCCTGTGTTCCTCAGCGAATTTACCTTAGAAAACGAAAGACAGCGCGAACCACAGGACAACAGTGTAGAGGCGGACTAAGAGCTGTCTGTCTTTGTTCTGTGGTGCGCGCTCTTTCTCGTTTAATATGAACATGTATCAACTGGCCCTAATAACCCCTTTATTGAACTTATTATATTTTGTAGCGCCATTTCTCACTCAATGACTACTCCTACTTATGGTCGATGACTCACCGATGAAGGCGAACCCTTCCTGCGAGCCCTTGGACTCTTTGACCCTTTGCACGCCTTCCTCGAAGTCCATGGGCATGCTGGCCTCCTTCATGGTCCACCAGATCTTCGTGTACTGTCACTCACGGGGTAATCCCACACCGCCAGCTTGGCTCTGTCTTCGTCGCTCAAGGTGTCATCCAAGGACATATTCTTCCAGACGCTGAAAATAGTCGCAGAAAAAAGTTGGAAGTAAACTGTAGGCCACCTTTTCCATTCTCTACGGCGCTCTGTACGTGTTCCTACGAAACTGATGCAACGTTTCACGCTTTTCCGCGTTACGGAACCGGTTTTTTACTTCTATTTCGTGGGTGTGCATTCCAAAGAATGCTTACAATTGTTATCCATTTCAAGCTTTTCCTCTCCTTGTACCACCTGTCTTGGCGAGTATTTAGGCCAAGCCCCACATGCTGGAAAATTCACGCGACAGCGACAGGTACCGTCGCTACCAAACCAAGTCCGAATATCTAGTGTTGCTGGCAAGAGAGCGACTATTCTGTACAGAAACTGGCGTGATGCCGGCGGCATCTAATGTAAGGCAACATGTTTTCGTGTAGAAGGCGACATGCATCAATTTTTTTTCTTCAGACACGCGTGGACGTTTGGTTATGTGCTTTTTCTGTGCAGTGCCGGCAGTGCGTCACTCGCAGAGCTCCCGTTGCGGCCTCTTGCTATTGGCTAGGGGTAATGCGATGTCCGGGCTATGAGCGACAGTTTCTAGATTTGCAAAATCGTGCGATCGACCTAGCGATCCGTCGCGCTGCCCATAGGCGTGCGCAGGGTTCCCCATCAGGGGGGGGGGGGCAAAGGTTCAACGCAGCGCTCCCCCACCCTACTAAGTCAATGTATGTGGCAGAGTTTGCGCCCCGCCCCCCCCCTCTTATGTGACTAGAAGGTCAATGTATGGGGCAGATTTCGCGCCCCCTCTCTTAGGTGATTAGGGAGGCGCCCCCCCCCCCCCCCCCCTTGTGCGCACGCCTATGGCGCTGCCCCATGAATGACTACCACTTTCATTGATTTTCGCGTCACTCATCGCCGTCGCGTGGAGTTTCGCGCATATGGGGTTTTGCCTTCATACGAAACATAACATCCGAGTAAAAAAACTAATTGTTGTGCTAGTTGGTCTTGCATACCAGGCTGATAAATATTAGCGCAAGAAATGAAACGACAAACACAAGAAAAAAGAAGAGCTTGTGTGTGTCTTCTCTCTTGTGTATGTCGTTGAATTCCTTGCGCTAGTATGTCTCAGCCAGTTATAGCATTCAACGGCGCGGTCAATCGCGTCAAAAACGATGCTCACTCGTAGAACTTGGCCTCGATGCCGGCCATGCGCTCGAAGTAGGCCATCGTGGCGGTGCCGTTCTGGGGTGCGTACTTGATGCGGTACTGCTTGGCGAGGTCGTCCAGGGACTCGATGAGCGTGTCCAGTCGGGACACGGTCAGGAAAGCGGCCAGATTGGCCGTGTAGGAGGCGATAATGATGAAGCCGAAGAGCCACCATGTGGCCGCGACCAGCCGTCCCGAAAGGTTGCGCGGCGCCTCGCCACCGCCTGCGGGTTTGCCGCGCAGCAGCGAAGGCAGGGTGGTCGATTAGGCCAGTCGGTCGTTCATGAGCATAGGTTTACAGCGCGGAAGAAAACAGAGAAAAGACAGAGAGAAAAAAATGCCCCCACCTCCCCGTAGGGAATCGTGAGGAAATGCGAATGCATTTCTTGCGCCGAGGGTACACGGCGTAGTAATTTTAATGGCGTAAAGCTGGACACATCGACGCGCTCCAGTGTACTGCCTTTTGGGCGCCTCTTTCAACGAACGCTTCCTACGTGCGTTCGTAATCACCTCAGGGATGCTGCCACCGCCTTCAATGCAGCACAAACGCGTTTAGAACGTGCTGTTTTCAGGCTGTGCCAAGGCAGCACAAACGCTACAAACACGTTTCAAACACACTGCATTGAGGCGGTGGCGCAGGGAGGAGAGAGAGCGAACGGCGAGAGAAGGAGCGGCGAAGCACTGTACCTACCCTCTCCTACACTCTCTCCACAGACGCGGGAGCTCCCCCGAGCTCCCACGATGCGAGCGCCCTCACACGCCAGAGCGCGCTCCTCCTCTCCACTCACTCTCCGCTACTCCGCCCGCACCACCTGCTCCGTTTGCTAGGGGCGAGGATAAGCGCGCGCGCCCGCAGCTGTTGCTATGGGAGAGGGAGTGAGAGCGGAGAGGCGCGCGGACAACGTCGGATGCCTTACATAGCCCGACTAAGAAATGCATTCGCATTTAAAAGTAGCGTAGTTTACACTGGAGGCGCAAGGCTAAAGAGACAGCGGAGCCTATGGGACAGCTTAGCACTAGTAGTGCCAAGCCTGAAGGAAGTGCGGAGCTGGACAACCTTCTTTGTTCCTCTTTAGTTTTCTCCTTCTTTCTTTCTCCGTCTCTTTATTTTTCACTCTTCTCTCCGTTCTTCTTGTCTTTTATGGTCTGTGTTATTTTCTTTGTTTCTTTCACTCTCTTTCTTCGCATTTCTTCCTGTTTCTGGTTTTTCTTTCTTTCCTTTCTTTGTCTCACTCTCTGTCTATTTCTCGCTTCCTCTTTCTTTTTATCTTTCTTTCTCTCTCTTCTCTTTCTTTCTCTTTCTGCGTTCTTTTCTTTCTATTTTTCTCTTATTCTTTACATACTATGCTTTGCTCTGTCCCCTCGTTCTTTCCCTCCTCCTCCCCTGACATCTCTTCTCTTCCTCACTTCCGTTATCTACTCGCTTGCTATACGATACTATACAAGGCTATGCTATGTTCTGTCAGCGTGCCTGGATAGCCGAGTGGTTAAGACGGTTGCCTTCGTATTGTGGGCACGCGGTTTCGAATCTCGCCGCCTCGTGAAGATTTTTTTTCGCCAGGAGTTTCTCTCTTTCTTTCCCTCGCTCCTGTCTCTTTTTCTCTCACCCCCTTGCTATACGGCACACGAATCGGTGCACGTGTTCTGGGAGCGAAGGAGAACGAAAAGAAAGAGGACGAAGAGAGCGCAGAGAGCGCGTGGCGGTTGGTGATGATGATAGTATTGAGTCACGACAAACAATTTACGCCGAGCAAGAAAAGCTTCCCTCTTGAAAAAAAGGCAATGAAGAATCGAACGCAGAACCTGGTTTAGTTGCATACAGTTTTTAAGAAAAAAAAAATTCAGCTAGCTCCACGCTGTAAAAACCGACGGACATCGAAACTATAATGATGGTGATGATGATTATTATTACATGTTGTATGAAAAAGTAATCGTCAGCATTTCGCTTCAATTATTTCTTTGTTTACTCCCATTTGAGGTCAAGTGACCTTGCTGACGCCGACTACTATTACTGCTACTAATACCATCACTTCGATGCCGACAGCCCAGAGTGCACTTTGTATTGCTTAGCTTTGCTTTTAAAAAATACCTGTCACTCTCTTTGGTGAGTCCTGACTCGCCACGTATGTAACAATTTTCAAAGATGCGCGTTAAGTCTCCTTCGAAGAGTATTCGCTCAAAAAGAGAGGTAAAACTCTCCAAACGGGAGTTATCGTGTACCTTCCTAAGGTACATGGTTGTACCTTTATAAGGTATAAGGTATAGCTCAGCTCTCTGTCATTCTATGTTTTCTACCGTTCGGTGCGATTCATAATGTAAAGCTAAAGGGGAATCTTGCGCTGCAATCGTCCAACCACCATGGGAATGGTGGGAAGCACAGGCTTCCGACTGAATTGCGTTAGCTAGCGAGCTGTCTACAAGTCTTTCCATACAGTTTCAGATTGCTTGCACGCGCAGCAGCTCTATCCTGCCGCAATTTTTTAACCTCCTTGGCTGCAATAATGCGTACAGTCTTCTGTGGCCTGCGCAGTGGGGTGCAGCGCAAAGCACTAAAGTGGTACCTTTGTAGTTTAAGCTGTCTGAAACACGCTAGGTCCCTTGCTTTGGTACGACGTTGCGGCTTTACAGGCTGTATTTTACGGTTTCAGCAAAGCGTCGTTCACGCACCGCTCCGCACTGATGTACCGCCCCGAAATCTACGCAGGGGTGGGAACTGCACTTATTTCATGTGTTATTTATTTATTTTTAATTATTTTTTTTAGCTGCTTCTTCGGAACACGCGGTCAAATTGGCTGCAAAATGACGAAACGAAGTAGATGCACCGCCATGCTCCGCTGGATCGACTTTACAGCGGAGCCAGAGATGCGTCTTACGTATCGCTCCTCTGACGATCGTTCTAAGCACGGGCAGACGCGCCTGGCGGCGCGGCAGAAAACACGTCCCCGCCCTCACTTCTCTTTCCACCCCCGTTGCTATACTGTACTATACAAGGCTCTGCGATGCTTTAAACTCTCGCCTTCTCCTTTCCCTCCTTCTCAGTCTTACATCATTCCTCGACCTCACTTCCCTTTCACACCCCTGCTATATGCCTTTTCACAGACGGCTCCCTGGGCGCCGCCATAATGCTCTCTGGGCTGCGCTCAATAGGCGCGACCCCCTCAAAATGCACTGCCGAGGCTGTGACGTGAGCCTTTGTACTCCCGCGCGCAGCCCAGCATGGCGGCGTTTTTTTCTCTCCTGTGAAAAAGTCTATACGGACGGACGGACGGATGGACGGACGGATGGACGGACGGATGGACGGACAGACCGACCGATGGACGGACGGATGGCAGCGGTTGCGCAAAACAGCTGTACTCAAGTCATCGCAGGGGATAATTCGAGATGGAATACACAATATGTGCGCCATACCCTGTGGTGTCAGTGACGTCATGCAGAACCAGAGGCTCTCCTTCAGGCTGAATTGTCGCTTGTCTTCGTCGTCCGCGTATTTCTCCTTGTTGTTGCGGTAGCTGTACGGACTCAGGCGATCGAATAGGTACACCAGGAAGCTGCGAGAATTGCGACGTTCATGTAAGAGACAACACTCCTTCGACTTCGAAGGCGCGACATGCCTATTGCTTTCAGGAGATCTTCTAAACCAGCTGACAGGCAAATATCTAACGGTTATTGAATATAAATGCGTGTTTAACTGGGAACCACGAAATGAAGTGACGATTACCATCGCATAATAGTTATGACATTTTACTGTAAATGATACTGGCAAAGTAGAGCGAGCTATAGCATCGATGCACTTTATTGTGAAGCCGAATAATTGTATATGGAGGCATGCAGAGTGTTGCGGCTGTTTTTGATGAAAGGGCTGAGCGCAAGTTCATAGGCTACTTCTATCATCTTTTTCTCTTGTTGTACTCGCTAACCGTGCGCAATGGCCCCACATTTCTTCGACTAATATCAAGAGATTCCTAACTACCAAATTAGTGAAGAAAGAGTTCACAAATTAGCCTTCCATCAATGCGGCACTAAAATGATGCACGAGTAAAGAATTTGAATCGTGATTAAAACAATCAAGGACAATGGAATCCGCTCTACAGTATTAAAGATGTACGGAAATCTCAATGTGCAACCATAAAAACTTTATAACACTATGCAATGCCAGTAATAGCATAAACAGTTTTATTACTGGCGAACAACTTCCAAACGTGCTTAACGAACGATTGATTGTTTTTAAAGAAACAGATAGTCAACCAAACATGTCCACTGCCTGTATAAGCTCAAAATACGCCCTTTCTGTGAGAACGATATTGTGATGTAAATAAACAAATAATCAATCAATCAATCAACCAGCCAATCGATCAATTAATTACAGCTTCACCAAAATGTTACATTCTGCAGCACTTGAAGTCGAAAGCCTGCTTGCTGAACAATTGGTAATGCATTGCGTGATACAATCGGGGACCAAACTTTTTTGCAATAACAAGCCGCAGTCTGAGTGACACGCATTAAATTACGTCGATGTTCTAAATCGATTTCATAGTTCCTGCAGAACTTTTTGCTCGGCTTGTTGGTAAATGTTTGAGGAAGGAACAAAGCACCAACGAGACGAAACAGAAGAAGCGACAGGGACAGGCCTTCTGTGCAGGCGTTCCGTGTCGCTGCTTGTGGACAACGCCTGTCCGTGTCACTTGTGTTTCGTCTGGTTGGCATTTTATTCCTTCCGTAATCACAGTTCCACCCCGCTTAAGCTTTCTGCACGCCATGTGTTGTTCTACTAGTTCCGGGATCGGCCTACCTTTGATGAAGAGAAGATACCACATGATGACGTCGTCATACGACACCATGTGATGAGATCATCATGCAAAGTCATGTGGTGACTCATCACGTGACGTCGAAAATATCTGCGATTTGTGGCGCCATTATGACGTCACATGGTGACGTCACAACAATACGTCATTAGTGACCTTCGCCACTTGTGTTTTTGTACCACTTCATTCGTCAGTCGTGTTTCGCTCAAGGGATAATGAGATAATGAAAGCTTTAGCCTACGAGATAATGAAAGCTTTAGCCTTAAAAATATAGTTGTGAAGCCGTAGCTACCAAAGGCCGGCATATGCTAATCTGTTACCTCAACTTTTTTTTTTGGTACTGCCGACTCAAGCTGCTGGGACTCTCTGCGGTGATCTGTCGCTAAAGTCGAGAGCGGCAATAATTACCTGGTGAAAAAGTAGGCAGCGATGATGCAACCCCAGACGCTCGCTTCGAGCACAGTGAGGAACTTGAAGAGCGACGACTTCGCTGCGGGTCTCTTCATGAGGATCGAAATACCCACCAGGTCGTTGTAGGGCACGGTGAAGTCCACCACTGTCTCACGTTCGGCCGTAACCGAAAGTGGCCCTAGAGCGATGTCCGCGTTCTGCAGCGAACGTCGGAAACATGATTATCGATAGTTCTTCATGGCGTAAGGGCAACTTCCGGCGGAAGATGGTTGGCTCACCTCTGCCCATATAAACGGCGCGGAGCCCTAAACTTCTTATTACGTAATGGATTATAATGTTGTCTCTTTTTTTCCCCAGCAAACTTTGATACACCTGTCAACAACGCGTGTGGGGCGCGGAAGTGTCCGTTTGTTTTAAAATATATTTTGCATTAATATTTGAGACCCCCTGTCGTCATTGCCAATGACAACTATTACAAGACCTGCATTTCATTTTTATTTTTTACGCATCTTGCTGGCCGCATTCTTCTTGTTCCTGTTTTCACCTGCTTCCCACTCCCCGCAGAACAGCAAGTACTGAATATACGCTGGCTAATCGTGCCGCTTTTCACTACATAAACAGGCTTATATCGATATGTCGCTCACTTATGTAAGAAATCATGTAAGTATACGTACCAAAAAATGTTAAAATAAAGAGTTTCCGCAGGATCATGAACCGAATTCACCAGTGCGAGCCGCGCAGGCAGATAATATCGCGACGCCTTGCCTTATTTATTTAGGTCTATTAAGATGTTTCGCAGGCCAGTAAGAGATATGCGAAATCGCTCGAGCGTCTGGCATGGGAAAGACTACATGCTGCTCAACAGTTCAGGGTAACGTTAAGTGAGCAGGGATGTCGCGTATTACGGCATGCCGCCGCCGTACAATATCTGTAAAAGGCAAAGGATCTTCCTGGCCTTGCGTAAGTATCGTTATTCTGCCGGTGTCAGGGGTTGGCCGTGTCACTAACGTGGGCCAGTAACCTACACGCCGTGCCGCTTCGCAGGTTCTTAGTGTTTTGCCGGCATCGCAACTGCGATAGCCAGAGTAGACAGCGACGCGCCGCTGTAGCGGTGCGTTTCTGCTAAGGTCACGTGACTCCGATCTGCTGAAGTGCAAAAAAACAATTGTTGGAGTTTTACGTCCCAAAACCATGATATGATTATGAGGGACACCACAGTGGAGGGCTCCGCAAATTTTGACCACCTGGGGTCCTTTAAAGTGCACGTAAATCGAAGCACATGGGGCGCCGAGACCGGGACTCGATTCCGTGACCTTCGGGTCAGCAGGCGAGCACCATAACCACTAGACCACTGTGGCGGGTCTGTGAAGGCGCAAATGGACTCTCCCGTCTGGTATAACTGTAATGCTCGTGCCCCACGACCAGAAAATGACATTCAGTATAGTCAAGTTAAGTTCCTGTATGACGTTTTTTTCGACAGAGCTGCTCCACATCTAAATTTAGCGACGTTCGACCTGATGATGTCTTTAAAAGCGACTTTTGAAGTGAGCCATATTAGGGTAAGAGTAAAGTGTAATCACGCATTTTAACAACTCTAATCTGCTTTCAAGGATAGTGAAATATACGTAGATGAAAGCTTACTATGGTGCCGTTAGATGGAGTTTGTTACTGCCTTTTACAACGTTACTACCGACCACGACAACTTTATTCATTGCATGTTGATTCCGAAGCCCAGAATTCAACATGGCGCCTGTCATGCCGAAGCCGTTGCCATTCTAAAGTGAATTTCGCTATAGTGCAAGTCAAAAGTAACGAGACATTTGTCAGAAGTCATGTATAAAGTATGTTTGACAAGATAGACGCCATTTCAAATGTTCTATGCGCACTGCACAGAGCAAGCTTTTGTGTCGAGAGCTGCACTTCCCCATTTGCCAGTCGAATGAGTTCTAGCGAAGGCATCAGTTGACGAATGGTATTAAGGCTAACGCCGCTTGATTTGCCCGTGGGGCACCGCGCAAATGGCATTAAATGTTAAGGCGTTAGGAAGGTAATGCCATTTCCTATGCCCACGTACCACCACTATAGGCCGCATGTTTGACCCAGCCGTCTTGCTCTAGAGCAGGTTCCTCAATCTCACCTCAGCCAGCGGACTGCAGTCACGGAATTTAGTCCCGCAAAGGCAGAGGCAGTGAAGAAGGTTGGAGCCGCGGAAGGGGGGGGGGGGGTAGGAGAGAGATTGAACAAAATGCCAGAATTTGGTCATTTGTGAAGAAAATTTACCGTCACGATTCGCACAGCATATCGATATCCAGAATGACTGAAATCTGGACGCTGATTCTAAAATGTCGAACTTGTGTTTCACGGTTATGTTTGAACACATCGCTACCGCTTGGGGTGCCACACGAAAAAAAAAAAAATCCTCGGGACCAGCCATGTCCGTGTAGCTCACGAACATACTTATTAAGAAAATTACAGATAGTATAAGACGACGACAGTCATGTGCGGGCCGGGCCGCGACTTTGAGACCCGAGGTCTAGATGGCTAGACACTTGCACTCTCGCAAGATGATTTTGCAGCTTAACAGTGATCGCTTTGGCTTACCTTGTCGACTAGCTCCCGGATCATCCCGTTCCATAGTTTTGTGTTGTTGTCGAGGGCGCCGAATGTATTGTCCGGCGCTTGGTAGATTGAGTACTCGAACTTCAGCATCTTCTTGATTTCGTCGAGCATGTCGATGCAGTATCCCTCGAACTGCACTTCCCCGTCGCTGGTGTTCTTCAGGACAACGAACGGTGGTTGCTGGGAACGCAGCAGGCGAGACGGGCATCAGTAGGGCTCGGCTAATATATATATATATATATATATATATATATATATATATATATATATATATTAGGCCGTACTATGTTTGCTATGTCGTGTCTGCCTACGCGAAAAGAGGCAAATGGCATGACACGTGGCTCGGTGGGCGAACACATGGGTGGGGGGGGGGGGCAGCCTCTCCCTTCCCTAGCAATGGGGGCGCAAAGTCTGCCCTATACTTTTACTCAGTCGTACCCCCCCCCCCTCATCACTGATTAAGGAGCTATGATCGCTGAGGTTTCTGACGATAATGGCAGCCGAAGGCCCCTGATGTTGCATTTCAATAACTGCTTACTTCCCATCTTTACTGCGGGAAAGCCAGGGATCAAAGGCAGGCCACTGTGAGAAGCATGTCACGGCTTTATTTTCATTTTAAGAGCGAAGCTGTTGAGCAAATCGTTCCTTGTTCACCCCGTAACGAAAAACTATCATTATCATAAATGGGTATGCGTAACAGAAATTGGGTAAATCCCACTACTCACCGTCCGCTAAAAATGAAGAAGGACAGTTAGCCCAACAAACGGATATGTGCCACAGAAATTTGCGTGGCCTATCGGAAAACTATCATTATCATAAACGGGTATGTGCTACAGGAATTGGGCGAATCCCAGTACAGAAACTTCCACTAAAATGGAAGAAGGCAAGAGTTAGCCAAACAGATGGCAGGCGCGTTACCAATTCACAGCACTGTCACATGATGCTCTGTGGTTATAAAAGCTAGTATGCAGGTCACGCCTAACTATACGCAACCATGGGTCGTCCGAAGATAAATCGCACTCCCGAAGAAGAAGCCGCGATCCGAGAAGCAAAAAATTGGGGGCCGCTTAAGCTTCGCCTTTAAGAGTTGAACGCGTTAGCCATATCCTGCCCCTAGTGCGCACTTCGAACACTACGAGTGTTTAACAGAATGCGCGCAATAAGGTGTGCGCCTTATGTAATGGGTAGCATGCTTTAAACCAGAAACTTTTTCGAAGTTGCGATGCACCCACTACGTGGACTTAAAGGCCAACTCCGGCGATTTTTGGGCCATGTCAAAGTAATGGTGTTTTTATGTTCCTGAGACGCTCCTGTTACGGGCCCGATAGCAGAAATACTCGGCAAATTGGAGAATAATTTTAAGTAAGCAAAAAAGCGCAACACCGAAACCGAAACCCAACCGAGTGTACTGTCTACGTATGACGTAGACGTTGTTACGAACGAACCGGAAGTCGTGCAAGGCATGCCGGTGACGCCGGCGCGGAGTATGAAAACTGTGACAGCCGGGACGACCAGCGAAGCGCCGGCCAAACCAACGCTGTCTGTCGCCTTGTGCACAGCAGACGCTCGCTGTAGCGGCCGAAGCGCCGAAGTTAGCGGTGCCCTCGGCTGCGTCACTTCCGCCGCCTTACCAATACTGACGTCACAGACGCAATGTTGCCAATAATTGTGGGAAGCCAGGAGGGCGTTTGCAGACAATCTTTAAAATTCATTTGCAAACAATCTGCGCATGTCTCAAGCCTGTAATTTGGCATAAATGACGGAAACGTGCAAAGGAACGTACCCAGCGAATTTCATTGAGATCCATGGACCTCGAAAAATCGCCGGAGTTGGCCTTTAAGGCAATATGCGCAGTAATATGTGTGCCTTTTGTAATGGGTGGCTGTCTTTAAAGCCCCAAGTCGTGAGGATATTGACATGGTGTGACGCCCAATGGCAATGAACGCTTGTACCACGCATTATTACTGCGATACTACATCTCGTACTGTGACACCTGTATACAGGACGCGTATTTTTGGGAAGCTTGAAAGTTACTTTCAGTGCAGCTGCAAGCAGAGGCGTGGCTGTGTGGTAGAGCACCTGCTTGCCACGCAGACGGCCTGGGTTCGATTCTCCCTCGGACCCAACATTTTTATTATTTATTTTATTTGCAGCTTTTTCGATTTTTCGGTCACGGACAAGATGATGATTTTTCGCTCACAACCAACGGTGCCGACGCCGACGGCGGAATTTCTGCGATACGAGCTCTTTAACGCTATCGCGTTAAAACTTGCCGCTTCGCCAGAACGGCAACGGCAGCGTCGATTGGATCCGGCATATCATGCTCAAGAAACGGAACGAAGGAGGCAGCGGTGGCATGAAGATGTCGAATACAAAACGTGTAAACGCGAGTCCGATGCAAGCAAAAGTTCTTCCCAGATAAAACAATAAGCATGAGACCACTGAGCTTCGCTGGTCATCGAGCATTGCGCGGCTTAGTGCAACCTATGAGCCATTTAAAACACAAATGTTTTATGCCGGGTTCCTCCAAGAACTTCCGTTACGGATGTTACGTTGATGAAATGGACACCAACGGGTGAGAAAGAAAAAAATCAAGAAAAATATCTGCCGCTGGGAACCGAACCACGACCTTGCGTCCGTGACGGTAAGCGTCCGACACTCAACCGACTAAGCTACCTTGGCAAATGCTGGACACTTCACGAACGCACCTTATATATTTCACACATTCCCTCTTGCACAGTGCTCTCTGTTGGCGGTGTAGGTAGGCGGGGTGGAGCAGGGCGGTGCCGCCGTCTGCGAGAGGTCAAGAGAATTAATCGTCACGATCGGCACTTACTATCTCTTACTCCGAGATTGCGCGCGATATTGGAGGTCATGGTTAAAGCGTCTCGATTGCCGAGGCACCCTAGACGCAGTTACGTTCTTTGCCTTTCGCTTCGTGTTAGCGTGCGGCGGCTCATCGGATTAGTGCAGCTTCCACATGCACCAACGGGATTTCGGCACTGCCGACTGCTTCGATTGCGAGAGCACCGACTAACAAAACTGCTGCAATACGCATTGCAGAAAAGACACGATTTGAACGGGCGAATGTCGTGTCTTGGTGGAGCGAGAGAGAGGCAAGCGGTACGCACGCGTTTGCGGCTCAAGCTACGAACCTCTGCCTTCCGTGTTGCTGAAGCGCATTGTGGTAGTGTATGCGTGAGCACAGACGTCGGTTACCCATTGCTAGAATGCGCACACTGTGCCGTTTCTCTCCTTAATTGACGACGTTTTGTAGACGTGCATATCGGGTACTAGTATTGATGTTATCTTTACGCAGGATTCTCGATTCGCTGTGTCCCAATATATGATCACAACTTCAGTTACCACTACGATTTATTGATGATCATGAGCGTCAGTCTTCGCGACGGAGACATGCCACTAGGCGTCAGCATGGGCGCATCCACGTCAAACGGGGCTATAACTGCCAAACACGAATAGATATTGCACAAGCTGTCAGATATCACTACACAATAATCACTACTTCTGTGAAGACACGTTTCACTTTCGTGTTATACTGATTTCATGTGACGGAGTGACCCCCATGTTTTTTCCCTCCCACTGTGAAGCATCTGGTTTTATAGTGAAGCTTTATACCTCTATCCCGGAACGGTTTCGTCTCCGTGGACTAAAAAAATTGGCCGCGTATCTGCGTGCTTCGCTGCAAATGTCGTGTAAAGACAATAGAAGAGGCGCTGCGTGAGATATGAACGTCATCTGGCAATACGTCGGGAAACGTGAATGGTGTGTTGCGGGCTGGTAGTCCCGGCGCAGCAGCAGGCAAGACCGGCGGTGACCAACGCGACCGGCGGGGACGCCAGCCAGCCCGAACACGCGGTTTGGCGCGAAGCGCCGAAGCAGAAGAAACGTCCGCACTCAACGAGTACTCTCCACACACTCTTTTATATTCACGTCGCCTGGGTAAAGCAGGAATGCCAGAGCGGCGCCCCATGGCACTCGTACAGTGCAATACTGAACTGAAACCGAAACACAACAATGAGTTCGCTCAGAGGGCACGGTGGAAGCCAAGTTTCGGCGCAGTCGCATTTTCAGCGCAGCTTAAGAAACTAGGGTCTCTAGAATTACGTATCTATGTATTTTCTATTAAAGGAACACACCACCTAATACTTATCTAGTGATGTTGCGCCTCATATATGCGTACTGTTTGCTTTTTGATCAACCATGTAGACAAGTATGAACCTAGTGAGCCGTTCACGATGGCTGGCCCTTGTGCAAGGGGTTCAACTTTGGCCGAGTGGCTGAATCGAGGGACGTGCCGACAAACATAAAGACAGACAGAAAGACAGACCAAAATTTCTGCGTTTAAGTTCCCCAAGAAAGACTATCGTCTTTAAAACAAAACACCAGGCCCCAAAACCACCAACAGACGCTCGCCTTCGCGTGCTCCTCTGCTAGCAGATGCGCACGTTCCTTACGCTTTTATCTCGGATGCATACATGGCGTGGAACTGGCTATTATTAATGATGACTTTGCTTCTCGCGAGCACGCTCCACGACGCCAATTTCACAGATGGGGTATATACGCTTGCAGGTAAAACGAAATGACCTTCGCAATCATGTACACGAAGAATACCGTGCTATGCCCTCTATACGTTCTTGTTCGGCGCAAATTGTGTTGGGATTACGCAGACATCGGCTGTGATGGCGATGCTGCAAGTTCGCGGCCTGCCCGGAAGTGTGTAGCTACAGCACACCAAATCTCTGTCGAGGGTAGTGCGCATGCATGAATGTGCGAGTGGATCACGTTAGGACGATGCTTTGAGGTTGAAATCAAACGGCTAGTTTAATAAGCCCTACGTCAGGTCGATTTTCACTGCGGTGTACTTTAAGGAACCGCCCTGTCGTTGCCTCGTGCCTTGCGTTCGCGTCACGTAGGTCCGCGTTTTGATACACATAAGCCGAACAGGCGGCGCGTTTGGAATGCCAGCGCTTGCTTGCCCCGTGAACGCCAGTGCCGCCGAAGGGCTCATTCGTCTGTCTGAACGAACGAAGCGACAGCAAAAACGCCAGCGTAGGGATTTGGACACACTTATACGGAAGAGAGAAGCGGAGGCGAAACGCCAGCGCCGAGACCTAGACGCACCGCGCTCAAGGAAAAGCAGGAAACAGTAGAAGAACAGTAGAAAGGAGCCAATAGGACAGAAAATAGATAAGCGCAAAACAAACAAGATAATCGCAAGAGAAGAAGAGAAAACAATAGAAAACATAACATAATTACATGGAAAGAACAGGAAAGAGCATAGAAGTGTGGAAAAACACGAGGAAAGAACGCAAAAGAGGGCTGGAACTGGCTTTGATTTTTTTTGTACATTTCTATGTCGACTAGACGAGAACACTGTCCGTCCGTCTGTATGTCACATAAGATGATCGCCGTTCTAAAGCAAAACATGAATAAAAATGCCAGGCCTGCGCGGAAAGCGCAGCACAGTCACAGCGAAAGCTGGAAGATCTGCATTTCTATAGCGCGTTATAAACTCTCTTGGGGGCAAGTACACTAGCAGCGTACCCGCTACGCCACAAATCATAATTTTGGTGAAGTAGGGAAGCACCCACTACGCCATTATTTCTCATTCTTCCGAGAAGCGAGCTACCATCTGTAAGGTACACTTTGTTGATGCAGAATTATGAAGAATTATGGCTGAGCCCTTTGTAGTGGGTTGGATGCTTTAAACGACACACTAGTTACGTACTACGCATTTTGTGACGCCCGGTCGTTATTTCACTCTCCCACGCTATATAACATACGTTAACTTGAGAAACAGAGAGAGAGAGAGGGAAAGAACTTTATTGAGACGCTGAGGAAATGGATCATAGGGGCCTTATGGATTTTCTTGGCAACCAATAGAAGTTCACCTGCAAGTAACCCACTATACATGTGTTAATGTGGTTCCTTCCCGGCATAAAGCCTGTATAGGGTCTTCTTTCAAAGCAGTTCCAAGCACCGGGATGGCTCTGTTTTTTTTCTTTAATGCATGGTTAGGCCTAGCTGCAAACACGGCCGACTCGGAGTGTTGGTAGCGGTACAGTGCTAAGGACAGGATGACCCCCTTCAACGAAATAGTCAAATGGTACAGACTGAACAGGCAGACTATGTCGCCACCTCACCCGGGGCTTATCCGGAAGGAGGCAGTGTTAAACAGACAATTACAGACTGCAGTCAGTCACAAGCACCCTGCTCACCCCGGTGCTAGCTCAGTACGTGTGTCCGAGTGTGTACGCCAGTGACGTGTGTAGACTGTGCGTGAAGGAGAGAGCTACCGCGGCTCACATCCTTTGGGACTGTAGTGTAAATTTGAGAGAAGCCAGTGAGAAGACGACGATCCCGCCACAGCTAGAGGCTGCAACGAGGATCTACGATCAAGACACACAACTCAAGGCCGTCGAGCAGGTCTCGGCAGCTCTAGAGAGACAGCGACCGTGCGAAACCGAGGAGAAGGGGGGCGGCACCCCAGGAAGTGGGCCGCGGCCCTCTCGGACCCGCGGGATTAGCTCGGGAGCAAGGCCTCGAAGAGCACAACGCACGTGACCGACGTAATGGCCGCGTCGCGATGAAAGCTCGTCCTCCCTGCGTGGAGGGAGCCTCAGCATCTCTGCAGGCATTTCATAAAGTTGTTCTCTCTCTCTCTCTCACTAATGCATGGTAATAATGCCATCAAATCTCGCCATATATTACAACAGATATAATCGCTTTAGAATTGCACTCACATGCACATATGCACAAAACACACATAATTTCACATAGTTCAAGGAATCTTCAAAAGTCCGGTAAACAGACACAAACGTCCAGAAGACCAAGCCACTCCGGAACCGGGTCAGAAGTCTCAGCAACACTACGCACATTAGCTGCTCCTTCTCGAAAGACAGACCTCGTGGAGCGAGGTGGCTCAGCATGTCTGTCAATCATGCGGCTTCTCCATAGCGAATATAGACCTAACAGCATGATTAAATCATATGGTGCTATATTGTTGACGCTCTTTTTGAACGGGAGGAACCTCATACCATCTGATGTAATTGGAAATTCTTTTCTGAGGGTTCTCTTAAGAATGTCCCAGAAATGAAATGCATCACGGCAATGAATAAAACAATGCTCGATTGTTTCAGGCTCGTTGCATAGCCTACAATTTACAGACCAGGGCACGTATATCCCTTTTTCATGAAACCATGTCTTTACGGGTAAAGTGGATGTGTGCAGCTTAAAGAAAAACGTTCTGACAGCTGGCGATATACACATTTTATTAACGCGATAGCGTTAAAGAGCTCGTATCGCAGAAATTGCGCTGTCGGCGTCGGGGCCGTTGGTTGTGAGCGAAAAATCATCATCATGTCCGTGACCGAAAAATCGAAAAAGCAGCAAATGAAATAAATAATAAAGATGTTGGGTCCGAGTGAGAATCAAACCCAGGCCGTCTGCGTGGCAAGCAGGTGTTCTACCACACATCCACGCCTCTGCTTGGAGCTGCACTGAAAGTAACTTTCATGCTTCCCAAAAATACGCGTCCTGTATACAGGTGTCACAGTACGAGATGTAATATTGCAGTAGTATTGCGTGGTACAAGTGTACATTGCCATAGGGCGTCATACCATGCCAATATCATAACGACTTCGTGGTTTAAAGACAGCCACCCATTACAAAAGGCGCACACATTTGTGCGCGTATTCCCTTAAGACCACGTAGTGGGTGCATCGCAACTTCGAAGAAGTTTCTCGCGCATAATTGCTCCTGGTTTAAAGCATGCTACCCATTACATAAGGCACACGCCTTAGTGGGCGCATTCTGTTAAACCCTCGTAGTGTTCGAACTGCGCAGTAGGAACAGAATATCGCTTTCGCGTTCAGCTTTTAAAGGCGAAGCTTAAGCGTCCCCCAATTTTTACGTACACGGCAGAATACATCATGGCCAGAATGAGATAACTATTGCTGTCGGCAAACAGGTTCAGGGAAAAGGGTGTTTACAAGTGCGGCGGTTAGCGTCTTCCTGTCCACGTTGTACAAGTACTCTAACGTGAATCTGGCTTTCAAAAAGTGGACAGTGTCGACAATCTCTTCCAAGAAACCCCATAATTGCGATTCTTCCGCCACTCTTGTTGTGACAAAAAGAAAAGGGAGATGGTGAGAAAGACGGTTCCGTATAACAGCCAGAAGAAACGGGTGACAGACATCCTTAAGGTAAAGAAATCGCAGCACCAGTTGTCAACAAACAAATACACAAGACTAAGCCCACCCTTCTCAAGCGGAAGAAAATGCTGTCCCTTCTCATGGCTTCCCATGATCAACTCCAGATAAAGCAGGTCAATATTCTGTGAAATGCCTGAATATGTACACGAGAGCAGTTCAGTACCTGTAAGATGTAGACAAGCTTTGATGCAAGAAATATGTTGCATGCTTTAGCTTTTGCGAAAACAGAAAGGTCGCGTCCTTGCCAAGTTGACACCTTGCGACGGATAGTGGTTAACGCGGGCGTCCAATGAGGACCACTATTACGGTAGTTATCAAGAGCCACACCTACATAACGGATCGGAGTGTCATCCCAATGAATATTTGCAAATACCGAGGGAGTGAGAGCCCACATGCCCAGTCAGAATCCTCTGCTTTTATCGCAATTTATACTAGCTCCGGAAATTTCACAAAAACACATATAAGTGTTTACTGCTTCCTGGACACTCGGTTTATCCTCGCAAAAGAAGGCGATGTCATCTGCGTAAGCTAGAACTTTAATTTCCTCGGCTTCATATGTATATCCTTTAATGTCAGAATTAAACAACACACTTAAACAAAGGGGTTCCGAATATATTGCAAAAAGCAAAGGCGAGAGCGGACACCCCTGACGTGCTGACGAATTTACCTCTATGATACCTGAAAGCGTGCAATTCGCAATTAATCTTGTGGTGCACCTTTCATAAGAAAGTGATATGCCATTGTACAATACATCTCCTAACTGGAGATGTCTGAGGTAGAACATTGGAGATGTCTGAGGTAGAACACTGGAGATGCTCTGAGGTAGAACGCTGGGCTCCCACGCAGAGGGCCCAGGTTCGAACCCCGTTCCTCCTGGAAATTTTTCTTATATAGCTTTTTTTTTATTTCGTGAGATAACGGTTACGCACACCGGCGGCGGCGGCGGCGGACAACCACGGCGCCAAAACGGCTCTTGTTATGATCTCATAACAGCTTTCAGCTGTAAAAGAAAATACGTTTTCACTCCGGTGTTTTAACTCGGGCCCTCACGCTGCGAAAGTGAGTGTCGCAAATGCTGCGCTACGCCTCCACGTTTGCAAAATGCGACGAGATGCAACCTACATGAATGTGGTGCACCAGCTGGACAAAACAAATATAGTAATATCTGGGGTTTAACGTCGCAAAACCATGATATGGCTATGACAGACGCCGTAGTGGAGGGCTCCGCAAATTTAGACCACCTGCGGTTCTTTAACGTGCACCTAAATCTACACGGTCCTCGAACATTTTCCTCCCTTAATCCCCTTCCACCAGCGTAGGATAGCAAACCGGACGCGCGTCTGGTTAATCTTCCTGCCTTTCCTTCCTCTTTCTCCTCCTCCTCCTCTTCGAACATTTTCGCCTCCATCGCAAGCGTAGCTGCCGCGGCCGGGATTCGATACCGCGACCGTGGGGTCAGCAGTGGAGCACCATATCCAGTAGAACACCATGGCGGGACACTGTGCAAAACAAACAGGATTTAGTGGTTGGGTAGGAAGCCCTCTGCAGGACGACATGTAAAGCCGACAGGGAGGACTGTGCGCATCGGGAAAATTTAAACTTCGCGTAATTTTAACAGGTCGTAAAATGTCCATGGTCACCAGAAAACTATGATCATCAACGAGTACCCAGGCAGCACGCCGCCATTGGACCGATCTCGGCCCAACGTCGGCAAATGACGGCAGCGATATTGGCCCCACGTCGGCAAATCACGCTCGCGCTACTTTCACCCGCATTGGCCCGACGTTGGCTAGCCGCCGTTGGGCCGATGCGGGCTTGCCGGCTTAGGGCCGACGTGGGCTAGCCAGCGTCGGTCCGAGACGGGCCTGCCGTTATTCAGTCGATGATGGCAAGCCGTCATTGGGCCTATGTATGCT
Organism: Rhipicephalus sanguineus; assembly: GCF_013339695.2. Taxonomy (NCBI): domain Eukaryota; kingdom Metazoa; phylum Arthropoda; class Arachnida; order Ixodida; family Ixodidae; genus Rhipicephalus; species Rhipicephalus sanguineus. Next base: position 59,849,711 of record NC_051184.2, on the reverse strand, counting down.
AGCCGATGCTGGCGTGGTGTCGGCCCCGCCGACGTCGGGTAGCCGCCGGCGTGACCGTTTACACCCGTTATTATGTTTTAGCAGTGGTGGCTTACCGTGCGTTAAGTACGGTAGTACTGTACCGTCGTGGTCTGCACCTAGTATATATGGGGACACCGGCGGTAGTTGCTGGAAGCGTAAAGTAACTTGATCAGGCAGGCTGATACGCGTGTTATAAAGTAAAATGGCTGCGTGCCGACCACGGCAGCTCGGTATTACTGTGGTTACTGCACTGTAAATCAGCAGCGCTAAAATAGACTATTCGCGGCCCAACGGCATTCATCGACTACCATCGGTGCCATATTCAAAAAATGCTGCCTAATTACAACGACTGCTCCACTGATGTCTTAGTGTGCGATTAAGACCCACAATTCTGTCGAACCGTGCAAGGCCGAGAACGAAAGTCAATATTGTCTCTAACACAACTAAATTGATGAAAGGCCTGCTGCACCAACTACGCATGCGTCTGAGAAATTAAGGAGCAACACATCTGCAATGTGATAAACACAAATTTATTCACAGGTATGAGCACACGCCAGCAGTTCCGGAATAATTATGCCATAAAGGAATATCTAAACATTTATAGATACCGTAGCCAACATCTAAAACAACCCCACAGCCACCGTATTCCTCCAAAAAAGCAGGACAATCCTAATCGAGAATGGGGCCAGGCGCAAAATCATAGGCGTGAGCAGGGTTCCCCATCAGAGGGGGGGGGGGGCGAAGGTTAATCGCGGCGCCCAGACCTTGCGCCCACCTCTTCTTAGGTGACTACGGGGGCCGGCCGCCCCCCTGCCCCACTGTACGCACGCCTATGCGTAGAGTTACAATCTCATCAACGTTATGCGTGGTACATTCACTATAAATATTGAAAGAACTAGAACGCGCAAAAATAGGAATAAGGATTAACGAAGAATATCTTAGCTACTTGCGTTTTGCGGACAATATCGCGCTTTTCAGTAACGACGGTGCCGAATCACGAAAAAAATTCTGGAGATGTAAACGAAAGCAGCATTAAAGTAGGATTAAAGACGGACCCGAAGAAAAGAAAGATAATGTTAGGCGGCTTGCCGGAAAAGCGAGATTAAGAGTGGCAACTAGACTAGAAGATTGTAATTTAAAGATTGTGCAACGCGTGAGCTAATTAGGAGCAGAGGAGCACCCCCCCCCCTCGACCTTTATTAAATTCACCAAGGAACGGTAGGCATTCGCAACACATGACTGGCAATTAAATTAGCGTTATCCTATAAGCGGAAATTGCAATTTTTCAGTGATAACTTAAGGGCGAAAAAGATGGATAAACTGCTGCACGCGACGCGAAAAACATTGCGAGCGGTACAACAAGATCCCATGAACTCTACATCTAAACAAGATAGACACGCACGCATTCCTAATCTAAAGGTAAGATTGTGACAGAAAGGAATCGTGCATAAAAACCACTCACGTGTGCCCGTTGGATCGCTAAAAACACGAGCGAATAAAAAATGCAAGCGCACCATATCAGAACACACAAAACACGATGGTCAATAGAAAATACGCGATAAGAAGAGAACAAAAATCTGATGACACGTAACAGTAGTCAACACGTGGCCTTATATGAGGTGAGCGAGTTCAACATGGAAGCAGGGGGCCACTGGTTTCTCGCTGCGGTGATCTCTGCCGAAAACAATGTCGGAATCCTGCCGCGTATCCGTCTCGTGCACGATTTTGACTTTCCACCACACATGTCCACACACCGCACTTCTTGAAGAATTCTGCTGGTCGGAGTGAAAAAAACCTGCTCCCGCAGCTACGATTGTCCCTCCATCTGGACGGCTACCCTACCCTGCCTGCTCAAGCGAGTTTCGCGACAATGACGCTGAACGAGAGGAAAGGCGGGAGGGTGGGGGGGGGGGGGGGAGTAGAGGTTGAAGAAGACGAAAAAAAAAGTCGAATTCTCCCTTCTTGAAAGCACGGCTCAGCCTACCACAATGGTGTGCGATCCCCCCAGCATATCTGTGGGCATGCCGTTTGAGAAAGGCGTTCGTCGAATTTTCGATGCATCACTTGTTGCCACATGTCGCTACATGAAAACGTACACCACGTTGGAGCCGCATTTTTCATCGTATTTCACGTGCCATAATAATAATTTTATGCGACTGTTTCTGGAAGCACGTGGGAAGCAATCATTGAGCGAGATTTTTACTTGAAAAAGATATGTATGTCACAAAATGGACGGCAACGAAGTGCAAATACGAACTGACAAACGCGTGGCAAACACGTGTTTGTCAGTTCGTTAAAGTTGGTCAGCGGGCTAGTTGATTTGGAAACATTCAAACGACAAAACGTGTCTTCACTTCGTCCGGTCTTTTTTGCACCATACCTATTTTTCTCAAGTAATGAACCAACTAGCTCAGCAACACGCCTTGCTGAGCTTTTTACTATTTTCATAAAGTAAAATTATGTGACATCACTGAAGCAAATGCGCTTGTTACGCTTGACCCAAACACGCGCGTGAGTAAATATGTGTAAACACAGAGATCGGAAACTGTCCGTGTAGTATATGAGCGCTCGCGCCACACATTCAGCGGCTGAAAGGATATAGCGCTGTAAATATGATGACAGGCTCGATTTATGCAGAGAATTAGTATTCACATAAAACTTCTTCCGCTAAAAGCATTCGTTCGGTAATGTTTGGGTGAATTTTGATGCTGGATACCTTAGTCAAGTCGGCCGACCAGTAGCAAACACATTTACAAAACAAAAGTACTTCGAATTCGGCCCATGAAGTTAATGGTATGTGTTATAACGTTTCAACATTTTTTGATAGCGTTGAACAGCTGGTCAACGAAGTGGCCATTAATTTGAGTCAGTTATTCTTCTAAAGACCACCTTTTTTGGTAGAAAAGTGACTGTGCTAGTGATAGTTGTTAGTCATTGTCATAGCAGAAACTAATAAGAGAATGCAAGCTATTCAGTCGGCGATACTTCGCGCCCCGAGTCGTACGTGCGGCATTAGCACGGTACAATATTTGAACTTTGTTATTTGTGCTAGTACAGCAATTCATGTAGCGGCATTCTGCAGCTTAAGCTACAAATATTCAAGTGCCTAATGCCCTATTGCATTACGATTGTATCCTAGGCGGGCGAGCTGCCGGGCTCTTCGGCGGGCTGAAGGTAGAGCGCAACGTCGAGGTTATTCTCGTCACCTGACGGCCGGCAACACGGCGTCCAGCGTCGTTGAGGGGCCTCCGTGAACTACTTTGAACGGCGTGATATGTGCGCCGTTTCTTACGCTGCCTTGTTAACTTCAGGTTAAGCGCGGAAGATATTATGGTGTCCCATGTCATGTGTTCGACGTACAGTACATTGCCAGCATGTCGGCGAGGGTTTCATTTAGCCGCTCGGTGAGGCCATTCGCCTACGGGTGATGTCCGTCGGTGACTTGTGTGGCTCTATTTCAAGATGGTTTGCGTTAGCTCTGCCGTAAAAGCCGTACCTCTGTCGGTGACGAGGACTTTTGGAGCGACGCAGGAGGACGTTCTCAACAGGGCATTTATAACTGTCTGAAGGGAGACAAGAAAGTTCCAACGTCGTCGATAAGCCATCGGCTCCGCCGATGTCAGCTCAAGCACGGCAGAATGACGGCATGCTCAGCCCGATGTTGCCGGTGAAAACCATCGGCTCGGCCGATGTCGGCGAAAGTACGGCAAAACGGTGGCTAACTCGGCCCAATGTTGCCGGTGAAAGCCATCGGCTAAGCCGATATCGGTGGAAGAACAGCAAAACGCCGGCAAACTCGGCCCAATGTTGCCGGTGAAAGAAATCGGCTAAACCGATATCGGCGGAAAGACGGCAGAACGCCGGAGAACTTGGCCCAATGTTGCCGGTGAAAGCCCAACATCGGCTGAAAGGCGGCAAAGTCGGCCCAGCTTTGCCGGCGAAAGTGAACGGCACCGCCGATATCGGCGCCAGGCTGGCAACGCTGGCCCGAGGTGGGGCCGCGCACAGCCGCCGTAAAACCAATATCGGCCCGACGTTGTGTGCTGCCTGGGTATGTGTAAAAAAGAAAGGGCAAATCCCACTACTAACCACTCGTCCACTAAAAAAGTCAGTTCGCCGCGACGGCGAAGCAATGAATGCGATAGCAACAAATTGTAATGTAACAAGAAGAACGGAAAGGAGCGCGAAATTGTCAGCTCATCACTCGAGCCCAAAGGACGCACGAAAAGAACGCACACAGTGCGAGCGCGAACTATCATGCGTCACAGCTCGATACTTGAAGCGCAATGCTGAAACATAAAGCAGGATGCTCGAAACGAACGAACAGGTATACACAGGACGAGCGCGAACTAAACGTCGCAGTTGTTGCTTCTGTTTAAACAGCGTGCTCCTTTCGCAAACGCGGCCGCTGTAGCGAGCGAAGTGACGGTCGTACGCTCTATGACTTCAGCGCGGACATCGTAGGGAAAACACGACATACAAACCCCCGCTCTACCCCGCGCCCGCCCCCTTCTTTCCTTGAGATAAGCGCACGAATGCGACCACGCCCTGTAGGGAAAAGAGCATCGGCGTGCTCCTCGCCAGCGCGCTCCTCGCGCCATTTCGCTGGTAATGAAGAAACGCTTATAGGCGCCTGCCGTCTCTGAGTCCGGCCAGCGGTAAAGGGTGTGTATATAACGCTCGCCGTTAGCTACGTAAACGATCTGCGTTCCGTGGCGTAGTGGCTAGCGCTATGCGCTGTCGAGCGAGAGGTCCCCGGTTCGCTTCCGCGCTTCGGAAGCATTTTTCTGAATTATTTTTCTTTGGTACGTTATATATATATATATATATATATATATATATATATATATATACGGTGCATGACGACGGGGACGGACACAAAGCAGCCGAGACTGTCCACATAATTGCTATGACAATAAAATTGACCGCGTATCAGCGTGCTACGCTGCAAATGACGCCGAAAGATGATAATCGAGCGCTGCGTGAGATATGGGCGCCATCTGGCATACGTCGTGAAACATGAGCTTGTGCAGAGGGTTTCCTTCCTCCGTGGCAGAGGGCGTTCGTCGCCGTCATAGGCATTTTCAGCGCAGCTTAAAGAAACTAGGGTCTTTAGAATTACGTATCTATGTATTTTCTGGTAGAGGAACACACCTACGTAGTGATGTTGCGCCTTAGATATGGGTAATGTTTGCTTTTTGATCGACAATGTACACAATTATGAACCTACACACCAGTTCAAATGGCTCGCCCTTGGGCAAGTGGTTCAACATTGGCCGGGTGGCTGAATCGGGTGACAGACAGACAAACAGAAAGACAGACAGATAGACCAAAATTTCTGTGTTTATGTTCCCCAAGAAAGATTATCGTCTTTAAAATTAAGACGGCAACTGTTAGCTCGAGAAATGGCGGCGAAGCGACGGCGGCGATCCATAAAAAGATAAACAGACAGAAAAACATAGACACAGAGAGAAAGAAAGAGAAAGACAGAGAGAGAGTGATAGAAAGGAACAGACACAAGATAGAAAAAACAGAGAGCAAGACAGTTAGAGAAAGAAAGAGAGAAACGAGGAGCAACAAACAAAGGGAGAAAAAGAAGCAGAGAGAGAAAAAGAAAGGAAAGAAAGAATGAGAAAGAGAAATAGATAGAGAGACAGAGAAGGAAATAGGAAGGAACAGATACACAGAAGAGATAGAAGAAACAGAGAAAAACATAAAGAAATAGAAGAAAGAAAAAGGAATACAAGGAAGGCCACCCAGCTGCGCTCTTCTTGAGGCTTGGCAGCGCTAGTGCGAAGGTTTCATAATTTTTTGGGTACCACAAATGCGTTTCAGTGGTCGCGGGATGCGCGTTCCTTAGGGACGCGCACGAGTGCTGGAGAACATGGAGGACGCCATGGCGATGACGCCCAAAAACCGCGTTCCAGAGACGGCCGCAAACGCAATGCATACGCATCACTCGCAACTCCCCCAAGTGATTCTGCGTAAATTTTGCCAGCGAAGCTCTTTTAAGCAGGTGGCTGGGCCGTTAGGTGTTCGCAGAAAAACCTCGCCGAGTGATGACGTCACCGTGCGTCACCTAGCAACGCGTCGGAGGAAGAAAATGAAGAGGAGCAGAAATATATAAAGTAAAATAAGATTCGAACCTGGGTTCCCACGGTCCGAAGGTGAGCATCGTAACCACTCGGCTATCCAGGTATGCTATAGCAGAATAAGCATTTATCGGATGCATATGACTGCGTTGTCGTGGGCGAGATAACGAGAATAAAAGAAAGAAAGAGAGAAACAAAGAAAGAGAAATAAATACACAGAGAAAGAAAGAGATAGAAAGAAAGATCAAGAGAGAATCAAAGAGAGAAATAAATAAAGAGATAGAGATACTCAACTTGGCTATCATAGGCTTGGCCTCCACAGGCTTAACTGCCCCTCTCTATGCTCGTGTGGCTATATCTAGGCCTAACTGGCTATCTCTAGGCTAGGCTTGGCCGATATGCTAAGGAAGGCTGCCAGCTGCGCTGTTCCTTCAGGCTTTGCACCACCAATGCAAAGCTGCTCTAATTTTTTAAATACTTACGACGACCGTGGTAACCCGGAGCAGCGTGACTGCAGCGTACTTTTTGAAATCAGCTTTGGTTATTTCCACCAGCGGTGCCTCAGGTTGTTTGTATGTCCATGCTGCGAGCTGGAAAAGAGGTTTATGCTATAAAAAACTTGAGCAAGATCAAGGGATTTCTGAAGTACACACCAATGCTTTAACTGCCGGGTTCACTGTTATTAGGGCGAAAGTCATATATCCCTCATGAATAAGGAAAACATTCACAGGGATCTATATGCATTCGCCTAAGACTACTCGATTGCGAAAGCAATCTTGTTCTTTTTATTCTCACTTGATGTATTAATCCTCCCCGCCGCCCTCCGCATTGTATCTGCGCCTCATCTGGCTTTCCCCCCGCCTCTGTGATCGGCCAACCTTTGACCAAGCGACGATGTGAAATGATGACGTCATGTTGACGTCGCCGTGAGGTCCAGAAATTTGGCGACCTGTAACGTCATAATGACGTCATGTTCTGGCGTCATCAGGTGATGATGATTTTGAGGCATCCAAGGCTTTCAGCTCAAAAGTCTCGAGGCCACCTTAATCTTTGACTTCGGTGTCCTGTAGTGGCACTCGCACGTCGGCGTTCATATGCCCTGGTGTATTCCTTCGGTTGACCGCGTCTTTCGTCGGGCGTCCGAAGCGGATCCCAGAGGCCACGTAGAAAAAAGCGCGTCGTTGAGATATGCACCTCCAGGTGCCGCAGCGATCCAAGCTGCTCACAAGAAAACCGTTTGTTCTTTGAATTACCTCACTCAATTACTCTTCATTATTTTCCTGAGAGTACATTGGGTTTTAACTTAAGTAAACTTGTGCGCCATTATAACAAGTATCCAATATAACTCTTAGCCATCGATTTCGCACCTGTTTTATTTCTTAAGAAGGATTTTTCCTAATATTTGGAAAACCGGAAGTGGTTGGAGGAGCACCAACAGTTTCACTTGGTGCTCGTGACATACACACAAAAAAAGATCCGGCTTCCGGCGGGGTAAACACGGATGTTGTTTAAAGGTTGCGGATCCCGGAGGTAATGCTGCGCCGGGTGAGGTGGGTAAAATATTTAAAAGAAAAGTGCGGGGAAGGCTGAACATAGTAAGGTAATGCCAAGTTACTAGAAGGGATAATTAGCGCATACGGAGAATAAAACGGGAATCGAAATCGAGTGAGAACGTCAAGATAGATTTATGTGCCACGTGAGATCATTGGCTTTTGCCCTATCTTTCCTTAGCGTTAGCTAAATGGCCTATAATTTTTTTCCCGACGGTGGTTTAATGCAGTCTGATGTTTTTGTTCAGGCTTCTGACAACTCCGCTTTTAGAAACCGAACACGCATTGACAACAGCTTGCTCTCGTATGCAACTACGCGTGCTAGGCGTTTGGACGAATAATTTTCTTTTGCCGTTAAATTTTATGCTAATTCAAATTGACGCTGAATTTTGTAGCAGAGCGGGCTGCATATAGAGGGATGGTCGAAAGTTCCCAGGCCACGCTGCCATAGCATTACATGGGATAATGGCCTGCGAACCCTTGACCACCCCTGTACGTGCAGTATTTTGTGCCCATAAACGCATTGTCGAACGTCGGAAAGAAAATGGTACGGTGGATGCGGAAGACATCTCTGTCGTGAGAAGATGCAGGCGACGGGTTAGAATGGCTAAGCATTCATTGCACCATGAGGTGCATTATTATTATTATTATTATTATTATTATTATTATTATTATTATTATTATTATTATTAGTAGTAGTAGTAGTAGTAGTATTTTCGTGAGGACATAGATGCCTCATCAAACGCGAAAAATGACCGACCGCTTCAACGCGAGTAATGCAAAAAATTACACCATTTCCCGCTAAAGGGGACCATGAGGCGATGCGAAGTCGGAGCACTTGCACGATCGCGTTCCGTTGGTGATCGTTGGGCATGCTACCGACCTCGCGTCGTGGAATGCGAAGAGAAACGCTACGCGCGTCTTGTCTTCCCTCTAGCCTGGTCGTGAATTCTCACAGGGCGAGCGGGGAACGCGGTCGACAGGCACGCGAGAGGGCGGCAGCGTAGGAGAGGAGAGAGAGGGGGAGGGGACGCGCATGCGCAGATGCTCATCGCGGCGTTGCGCAGGAGAGAATTTCGGCATGTCTAGCCCGCGTTTCAGAGGAAGTGTGGAAAGGGGGAGGGGAGAAGGGTATGGGAGAGGTTACGTGGAGAGGGAAAAGAGAAGAGGATACGTGGAGAGGGGGAGGGGAGAGGGTGAGTAGAGATGGGGAAGGGGAGAGGAGGAATGGTGAGGGGGAGTGGAGACGAGGTGTGTGGAGAGGGTATGCGCATGCGCAGTAAGGGTGGTCACGCCGTACACCACCACCACCGGTTTGAACTTCGCCATAAGATACTTCGCATCTAATAAAGCACGTGATGACGTCACCAGACATCATGAGTCGCCAAAGATTGTGGCGCCATCATTACGTCGCCACGACATACCATTACGCCACACGAAGATGTCAGTACAGATATCGCATCAGTAATGAAACGGATGTCGTCAGAAGACATCGTCACTTGGTCAAAGGAAGGCTGATCCCGGAGGCTCTGCAAAACCACGTGAAGTGCAGAGAGCTCTTAGGGGTGAGGGGCTCAATACAATGCACTAAGAAAAAACAAAGATGGCTTTCTCCTTAGATTCGTCTGCGGCAAATGCGTAGGTGACAGTGAGACCCTTTGTTTTTAAACAATTCGTACCCGCCACTGCGGATGTTCCCGTGCAGAATGAAAGAAGCCTGCAGGGTAGAGCACGTAGCATAACCCAGCGATGGACGTCAGCGGGGGGGGGGTGTAAAAGAGGCACATGCCCCCCTGCCACCCCCACTAGACACAGCACAACTTGACGCCCACCCTAGCCACACCAGCGTCTGTCTACCCCTCTCCCATCGCTGCGATGCAACACCGCTTGGCACCCCCTTAAGACAAAAATCCTGCCGACGCCCAATAACCTAACCTAACCTAACCTAACCTCGACACTGCAGGACTCGTTAATGTGTGGCCTTCACACGTCATCCTAAGGTATCTCATTGGGTAATGTGACAGCGATGTCTGTAAGACGTAAAAAAATTAAGAATGCTTTAGTGAAACCTACCTTTGTGATGTATACAGCTTCCATATTTCACAGCGCAAGACGACAACACAGTAAGGAACACAAGACACACGGCATACTGTGTTGTCGTCTTGCGCTGTGAAATATGGAAGCTAGAAACCAACTCGCCCAACATATTACCTTGTGGATGTATATAGCCTTTTCATTCGCTTTGATGATGAATTTCTTCACCCACATGTCCATCTCTTGGTACCCGTTTCCTTTTTCTGGTATCACAATGGGCCCGAACGGTCCTACGTTCTCCATCTGAAATGACGCGCTCATATTAAAGAAAAAAAAGTCACAGTTTCGCCGCAAGGCCAAAGCAATGAATGCGATAGCAAGAAACTAATGCTATATGAAGTGAGGCTCGCCTAAGTATACTCTGTTTGAACAGCGCTCCTGTTGCAAAGGCGGCCGAAGCAGCGAAGGAAACTAGCGTGCTTCAAGTGTCGAGCTGTGAAACTTGATAGTTCGCGCTCATGTTCTGTTTGTTCGTTTAGCGGCGTCCCTTGAGCTCGAGTGGCTTTCGTACGCTCCGTAACATGAGCGCGGTCATCACGGTGAAAGCGTGAAACATCCCTCTTCCCCTCAGCACAAGAAAACTGCTCGAGCAGACAGTGGAAGGGCAAGGTTCTCCCTGCGCAAGTATAAGAAGGAAGCGAGCGAGCTCGCCGACGACTTTTAAATGCGCCTGTCGCGCTCCTAACGCCATCTCGCTGGTAATGAAGAAACGCTTATACGCGCAGCCGTCTCTGAGTCCGTCCAGCGGTAAAGGATGTGTATATAACGCTCACCGTTACCTACGTGGAGGATCTGCGTTTCGTGGCGTAGTGGCTAGCGCGACTCGCTGCGGAGGAATAGGTCCCTGGTTCGATTCCGCGCTTCGGAAGCATTTTTCTGAATTATTTTTCTTTGGGGCTTTTATATATATATACATACTTATACATATACGGTGCATGGCGGCGGCGACGGCGACGGCAAAATCCAACCGAGACTGTCCATATAATTGCTATCGCAATAAAAAATCACACCATCACCCGCTAAAGGGGACCATGAGCCGATGCGAAGCAGTGTTTCGGCATGTAGAGCCCGCGTTTCAGAGGGGCAGTGGTGAGGGGGAAAGGGGAGAGCGGGAAGTGGAGAGGGGGAGAGGGGGAGGGAAGGGGGAAAGGGGATGGGATAGAGAAAGTGGTGAGGGGGAGAGGAGAGGTGGAATTGAGGGGAAGTGGAGAGGGTTTGCGCATGCGCAGTAAGGGTGGTCATGCCGCACACCACCACCACCAGATTGAACTCCGCTATAAGATGCTTCACATCTAAAAATTCGGCAGATCCCACGTACCGTGGGAGTCGATGTTATGCGAAGCATGCGGCGGGAAGGTGACTGTGGCGTAATGTTTTTTACGGAGCGACACGTCACAAAATGACGCTGAAGATTCGTATAAAGTTTGTACGCACACATATATGTTGAAGAGCCGTATATATGTTATATAACCAGTTGTTTACGGTTGGGTAAGGCTGCCAACGGCAACGTGGGTATTACGAACACCAGAAGTGGTAAGCTGATATGTAGTGCTTATACTTGTCCCTTATGATGGAGAACGCACGCACGTTTTACGAACCCGCGTGCATGTGTGGAAGAAGTTCTTGACAGTTCTTGAAGAAGGCCATCATCACCGTGATCAGTGAGCACCAGCAGCTGGTCATGACTTACAGGATCCAGTCGTGATCGCGCTGTCGAGGGGTCCATGTGTAGTGAAGTATGTGGTATAGTAGAGCTGCTGGAATTCGTGGATGCCTCGGTCATTTCGTCGACAAATTGTGAGTCGATAGAGCCGGCGACATGTCGGAACCTGAAGCCACCCTTCGCGTTGGTGAGGTATAGGCCATCGAGGCTGGTAGGCCTGGATAGTGCTACGTAGACAAACATCAGTGGATGGCGCTTGTCATATTCGTAGACTACCTGGGCGTATGTGCCCTACGTTGCCTAGTCTACGAAGCGGCTGTCAATCAATCTGGCATCATCCTCGGTCAGCATGAGGACATCGCCCAGCCTCGTAAGAAACGAAGAGGACACTGGGTTATTCTGGCGGACGAAGTGCACTTTACGGTGCGGTGATGTGGATATGATATGTAACTTTTGTTAGTGTATTCCTCCGGGGTCGAGCAATGCTTCAATATAGCTTGCTGAATCATAGGATTACGAATGTAATGTTTATTAGACTGCTAAAAAAGCGGAGCCAACACTGGAACCACAGACGTTAATCTGGTATGACGCCTGTATCATAGGAGTACACATCGTAGGAGTGTCATGTAGTGCTCATTGCTTTCTTGTAAAATTAGCAAGCACCACAACCACAATTGACGTTGCACCGATATTACGCCTGCGTAGGCTGTTTTTCCAAACCAGTTTATAGACCTGGCGTGGCTTAGTGGTAGAATACCTGATTGCCACGCAGAATACTTGGGTTCGATTTCTGCTGGGATCCTAATTTTCATTCTTTCCTTTCGTCAAGTCAACGCTGCCGATGCTGGTTTTTCTTAACGCTCTCGCATTTAAGTTACCAATGTCTGTCCTCGCCGTTCCTGGGTAGATATAAACTGTCAATCACCTGTGGCGCATACCCGTACACCGCGGCCCGTGGCAAACGGGTATGTGCCACACGTGTCTAGTGGAAAGGGTTTGACGACGTACGTGACGTGATTTTCACGTTATTCATGTCATCACCCGACAATCGCATTCGTCAAATCCTCTTACCCTCCCATGCCAATTTTGGTCTACACTAGGTTAAGAACGTGATCATGAGAGCACCCAGACGTAGGCGGCTAGATAGATAGATAGATAGATAGATAGATAGATAGATAGATAGATACGTAGATAGAAACGCTCAAAGTGCCACAGGTTCGCTAAGAAATGCTTCGCATTTAAAAGCACAGGAATCGTGAGCCGTGCGAATGAGCCCTTGTAGGCGCCAATTATGAACTGTCCGCAAAGGCCTCGAACATTATAACAATTGTTGGAGTTATACGCCCCGAAACCATATATCGTTATGAGGTAAGCCGTAGTGGAGGGCTACGGAAATTTTGAAAGTCTGTTGTTCTTTAACGTGCGCTTAAATCTAAGTAATCGGCCCGCAAGTATTTCCCGTACATTAAAATGCTGCCGCCACGGCCGGTATTCGATCCCGTGACCCTCAGATCAGCAGTTGGGCACCATAACCACTAGACCACCATGACGGGTAATGCGTCAAGCTTACACGGCATTATTCCAAGGCACTCGATATTCAAATACAACAAAACAGTGTCATTAGAATTTTATCACTTGTTTTACAGGAATTAATAATAATCAAGATCCAACAAAATATATATTTATCCTGAACCAAATCAGATTGTTTTAAATGCGAAGCATTTGTTATCGAACCCAAGGCACTTTGAACGTATCTATCTATCTATCTATCTATCTATCTATCTATCTATCTATCTATCTATCTATCTATCTATCTATCTATCGATCTATCTATCTATCTATATCTATCTATCTATCTATCTTATCTATCTATCTATCTATCTATCTATCTATCTATCTATCTATCTATCTATCTATCTATCTATCTATCTATCTATCTATCTATCTATCTATCTATCTATCTATCTATCTATCTATCTATCTATCTATCTATCTATCTATCTATCTATCTATCTCTATCTATCTATCTATCTATCTATCTATCTATCTATCTATCTATCTATCTATCTATCTATCTATCTATCTATCTACGTACTACGTAATGAGACAATGCAGAACTAGTTCGGCTATGCATATGCAGCCAAGCAAACAACTTACGACGAGCTCAAAACACAAGCGAGACCCCGTACGAAGGAACAACGAGCGTACAAAAGCGTTGCATCTTTAATGGAGGAAATAGCGGGTGCCGTGCACAGGTCAGACAAGTAGATACCGTCGATTTAGCAGCCACCCCTATTGTAGTCATCGGAAGAAGCTAGTGGATAACCAATTAACCAACACGTTAAGGACTCGAAAATAGTTACTCGAAAATAGGTCGAGCACGAATATAGGTTGACCCCTATATATTTCGCTCTCCGAGAAATAATTCAAAGAACACGTATTCGAATGTAGTGTTCACCCATAGCTTTTCAGAAATCCATTGAGGTTTAGATTACCGCGAGCAAAAGCGATGCCTTTGAGATCTATATTTCCTATTCGAAGATGGTACCTTCTTCTCACCCTCACATCACTCATCCTCACAGCCCACTTCCCTTTCCCTCCCTCTTTTTGTACTACACTATAGAAGGATATGCTATGCCTTACCCTCTGCTCTCCCCCTTTCCACTATCCTCACTCTCACATCTCTCCTCTGCACCCTCACTTCCCTTTCCCATCAGCAACGAATTCACATGATCCTCATAAATGGTTGTACTGAGTGCGCAGTTTCGCGTCAACACCACGCGGCCTAACCAAGAACTGCGCTTTTCTGGTAAAACGGCGGGCGCGACAGCGGCACTTCATTAGCTCGGCACTTTCGCGAAATTTGATCACGAATATAAGTCTAGTTTCTTTGGCAGTGAACGTAGGTCGGTATATAGTAATGGGTACGTTTCCCAAAAAGAAAGGTCAATCTATATTCGATTAAATGCAGTGCAGCAAGTGGAAATCCAATAATAGAGCGGCAATACGCACCTGCATCATTGTCTTTCGGAGTGTGATGTTCTCGCTGGCCTCGAGCATGGAGCTGGTCAGCTTCATGTCAGTGCACGTAGGGTATTCGTGGTCGGATGGAAGCCTGCCTCTCGCTTTCTCTTCCTTAGCGGCTGCGACGATCATCTTCGTCACGTCAATGTAGAAGGCAGCGTCAACCTGCAGTGTTAGGCACGGAGGCTGAACTGGCGATTCTTATTAGAAACAGTTGTGTGTGGAGCGCAACGAGGACATGTAACGCAGTGAATACCTCTGTAGAAAGCGAGCATTAAAGTTATTAGTGGCGCCTCTTAGTTTCCGAAGTGTGCTGAAAATCTTAACAGTATAGTTTTTGTGTATAGGAAACTATCTCTCCTGTCCCCACACTACTCGCCCGTATTTATTTATTTGTTTATGATTGCGATGGCGATTATATCGACACTCTTGGAGTGTTTTTGCCGTCGGCGCCACCGTCATGCTCCTTATAAAGTACAAATCAATAACATCGCCTCGCACATCGTATGTTCTATGCGCAAGTAAATGCGCGCGAGCGCAGGGGACGAGCGTGGCTGTTGCAGAGATGAAACTGGCCGGCCATCTCCGACGCACGAAGGGCGCTTGCGATAACATCGCCCCGCGTGCGGGACCAGCCATCGATGGCCCCTCAAGCAGAAAGAAAACTCTCTGCTCGCCCGTCTTTCGTCGGGTGAAGAGGCCTGAAGGGGCGCCTGTGGATGAGGGGCGGGGGGTGACGGAGTAGGTTTCGTCATTAGAGCAACAACTGCAAACTTTGATCATGAGGGCGCGGGGTCAAGAGTGGTTGCGCATACACTACTGAAGTAACAGCGAATATACTGACCCAATGGGAACACCGTGCACATGCAGAACTACGAAAGAAAAAAAGAAAATACCAGTGGGTACGCATCTTGTCCTCCATTAGGTATTGTTCTTATTTTCTACACAACCACAGTGGCGTAGACGGAAACGAACGAATGCAGCAGTGAGTGTTCGTACCTTTTCCTTTTGGGCGTTAAAGCGCTTGACTCGCTTGGCTGCAGCCAGTAGAGTCTTATTGGCCTCCTTCGCCTCGGCATCGATGAAGTTGAGCTTGTCGTAGTCTGAAGAATCGGGTATGTAACGACCCTCCTGCCAATGAAGGACACGCGTCAACACGTAGCACGCCACAGTTCGCACTATGGCTAGTATGGTGCTATCAGATAAGCTTCAGTAATCTTACTTCGAGCAGGTACCATCCTGTGGCAATATAACGAGAATAAAAAATATGCGCAGCTTCAACTGACTTAACGTAGCGAAGGCGAGCTGCTGCCATCCCATCAGCACCCCTTTCCGCCGCTTTCGCAAAGGCTCCCAGTGCCCTTCCTCCTCTCTCACGAGCACCACGTGTGCTCGGGCGCGAGCTGCCATTGGTCGAATCCTTTCACCGGCATAGCAAGTCGCGCTCCTACTGTCCACACCACCTGCTCCGCTACCGCCATAGCTTCGCCTTTGCTCTTTTCCTCTATACCCAGTATAAACCCTCTCCGCGTCGCTACCCGTTGTCTACCAGGGTGAACTCGCTACACAGGGCTTCCTTCTCGCCCACCTAGCTTTACCCATGCTCTCCCTCTCGTCAGGCTTCGCTCTCGCAGCTGGACTAGAAAGTAGGGACAAAGGATCCCCAGGGATTAACCTCGGCCCTAAACTGCCCCGCTCAGGAAAACGCACTTGAATGCTAATTGGTTTTTCCGTGTTGCGGGTTCTGCAAAAGACGTCGACGTCCCATCACGTATTATATTATTTTCCGAACAGCTTTTCAAATTGTTGCTAACCGTCATGCTTCGTTTGGAGACGTTCTGAAATTAGGTTATCTGATGCGTAGCTTCCGATTTCGCTCACACACTTTTTTAGTGGCAGGAGGAACGAGTGGCGCTCTTGTTTCTTTTCCAAGCACTTGCGGTCTAGCACTTACTTCCGGTTTTCAAAATATTCAGAAAAAATCTTTTTTAAAAAAATGGCACTGGTATGAAATTGATGGTTGTCGTTCAAAATAAGAGTTTAAATTGGGTGCGTATGGTATCGGAGCATAGGTTTACCTTAGACGAGTCCGAGTCAGGATAAATAATGAAAATAATTGCACGAGTTCATTTAAAGAGCTGACGGTTTTTTGGTGAGCAGCTCGGATCGTCCTGGTACCTTGCGGTGCAGATCTCAACCGCGGGTTTCTTTCTACGTGGACTCCGAGATCCACCTGGACAGTGTGACGAAACACTAAGGTAACTCAAGGAATACGCCAGGCCGCACGTACGCTGAGGGGCGCGTGCCAACACAATACCCCCAAGTCAAGGAATAGGATCGCCTTCGATTCTCTATTTCTCAAATGCTCGAAGGATGTCTACATTTGTCGCCTACATATCATGTTACCTATCTCTACTTATAGGTACTACGACGTAAAATGCGGAACGATTAGTAATAAAAAGTTGCGGAGCTAGCACGAAGTCGCGCAAAACTGTGTCACAGCTGAGATGGTGGGGACCTAGCCGGTCTTGGCTTGGCTAGGCTTCGACACTTTCACCTCTCCCTTCCCCCCTCTGTTGCTCTTACTAAACATAACTATGCTTATCCTGTCCTTTTCTCCATATTTTTGTCTGCTTGTCTTTATGTCTTTCTCTCTCTATTTCTTTCTCTGTCCTTCAACATTTTTCTCCCTTTCTTTCTATCACTTTTCTCGTTCTCTTCTTTTTATGTTTTCTCTCTCTCATTTTTGTCATTCTGTCGCCTTCTATCTTTTTTTCTCTTTCTTTCCTTTCTTTCTATCTATTTCTCTCGTACTTTTTCTTTACATCTCTTTCTTTCTTTCTCTCTCTCTCTCTCTTTACTTGTTCTCCCCACCCCTTTTTCTTCCCCTCACCCTCTCAACTCTCCACCCCACCAATTCCCTTTCCCACCTTCCTGCTATAATATACCATACAAGGCTATGCTATGCTCTGCTAGCGTGCCTGGATAGCCGAGTGGTTACGACGCTCGCCTTCGGCTCGTGGGTAGCAGGTTGAAATCTCGCCTCGCCAAGAAATTTTTAAAGCCCCCTTGGCCCCGTCATTCTGTATGCGTCCAAAAAATGTTATTTCTCGCTCTCTTTCTGTCATTTTCTTTCTGTCTATTTCTTTTCTTTCTCTTTCTGTACTCGTTATCTCGGACATCAGAGTTATCGAATCCCACGCTGGACAAATCGGCGTGCGGGCTCAGGGAGCGAAGCAGAAGAGGGCAAAGAAAGCGCGTGCCGGTTCAAAATGACGATACTTTTCTGTGCATGACACACGACAAGCCTCGAGCACAACAGCTACGCTGTAAAATAGAGCGCGCGAGAGATACGAAAAAGCTATGATCACCGCAAACAGCATCAGTGAAACAAACAAACTGACGTGTCCTGTTCTGGTTAGAAGACGAAGACATCCGAGCGTGTTTGCCATAACTCGCTAAGCCTCTATCGAGAAGGGGAGCCGCATGTACTGGTTCGTGCAAATGATTCAACGATCCACGTCAGAAGCATTTTCTCCTTGGTGCTTTGTGTGCGCTTTCGTTTTATCTAACTACCCTCCTACGTCTACTCCTGTATAAAACGAAGCGATCGCGCTTGTCGCATATGCTTCTTTATGACGACCCTTCGATACGTACTGGTTGAGTTTAAAAAAAAAAATTACGTCGCGAAGGCTGATCAGACAGGGGAACTGGTGGCATCGCGTCTAGCTTGCTCATTGCCGAACATTCCAGAACGAATGCCAGGCCCTCAGCTTTTCTAGGACGGTTAACAGCTCGCCCTCCATTCCACACCACCTGCTTCGCTCCCGCCACAGCTTTGCCTCTGCTCTCTTCCTCTCTACCCAGCTTTCTTCATCTCTACGCTCCTCTATACCCACCTCTTAGATTTCCAAGTCACTACCCTTTCTCTATGAGGCTCTACTCGCTACACTAGGCTTCCCTCGTAACTGCTTAGCTTTCCTTATGCACTCCCTCTTTTCATGCTTCTCTCTCTCAGCAAGGCTAGAAATTGTGAACGGCGGACCACCAGGGATTTATTCACCTCGGTCTTAAAGAGCTCCGGAGTTAAAACTAGCCATGAGGCTTGCCCGATTGGCTTCCCTGTCATACTCTTGCAGGAAACGGCAATAAAGTGCAGCCGGATATTGCAAATAGTCGATAACTGCGATGCAGGCCGTGGATATTCATTCTAAAAGAAAGGAAATTTTAGTTCTTCACAACAAGAGCCTTGCAAACGTGGCTTTGATAGCATTAAAGGATTCTTGAAGACAGCGGCCTTGTAACACGTTATTAACACATTTGACATAATCATTATTTTTATTTGAACGCCGCTTACATGCGACTGTTTGTTATGACACGTGGACTGTTTGTTTCATGTCGTGAGCAACTCTGACTATAAAACGTGATCTTGAAGCACACGCTACTGGACTGTCGGTTCATGTTCAATGAATAAGTCACAGAAAGTATGGCTGCTCTTGCGCGAGGGATGCGGTCAAGGGAGCTCTCCCCTTGACGCTTTCCCTCGTTATTTCCTTGCGCAAAACAGCCATACCTTCTGTGTAGAACGTGAAACCTGAACTGTAAGTTGTATGGGACAGCATAGGTTTGTTAGTTCCTTTTTCTGATATCAGTATCCAGTTTCTCAGTGTTTCTCTTGCAAGGTCGCGGTGCTGTTTATTATTGCCACGTGCGCTTCTTTTGCTATGCTTATGTAACTGGTACATTACACGTACAATCGCTGTCTTGCGGAAACCGCACATGAAAGGCTGGGAACCTTCCAGATTATTTCAGAATCTTCTTATAGGCTTGAGCACGCAAACGCGAACAGTTGAGTTCATTCTGGGACTAACGGGGCCACCAGCGATAAGACTGGAGTTTTCGATGCCGCATGTATAGATGCCGACACGAACTTACCGCACAGCAGATTATCGACGGCCGACGCTCTGTTCGCCGCTATCAGTGTACAGTGCCTATTGCTATAGGTTGACTTTCCGTTTCAGGGCCACAAGTTCGGGCAAATAAAGAGTCTCATTTTGGACACGCCGACTGCTGCCTTCGTCAGCGTCACGACCACGTGACAATATCGTGTGCGATACAGAAACTGCACGTTATACGCGCCACATATACGTGTTATTTAACGTGTGTGTTGTATGTTCCACCTATTAAAAAGTCCAGGTGTGGTCCGTGCTGTATTTGTGAAGCAGTTTCTCCTTTTATCGTAACATTGAAAAATATCTTGCGTGGTATTACTTTTTTTTCTCGAAGGATCGGAGCACTTCTGTTGGGAAAATATCTACCTAAATTTACCCTTCGTGTAATTTACCCTTCGGAAAATTACTGCCACAAACTATTAACGGCATCGTTTATGTCCGGGCAAGGAAAAAAAGAGGGGTTGGGCGTTCATTACCCTCTGCAGGTTAGACACATAAACAAAAAGTGATACAGGAAGATCGATAATCTTTTCTAATCAAGTTAATAAGTTGTTTGCATTTAAGCAGCCGCGTAGAATTTTGACGAATAAGTGAAAATTAGTCGTCAGCATGGTTTGTGCGCTACGTAACTGAGGTGCTTATGAATATAACTGCAATTATACATTCGTGTATGGCTTAATTGACTTTACTAATAGCTTCTCACATACGAATTCAGTTTTTGTTCTTTCCTTTACCATTTTCGTTGCGTAATCCAGACGTGAAGTGAGGTAGCAAAGAACTAACTACATACTTACCCTCGAAATAAGGAACCAGGCATACCGCCGGTTGAACCACTTGTTCTTGTAAATCTGGCGGAAAATTCAAGAATAAGGCACGCGTGAAATGAACCTCGATGCTTCATAATTATGCAGAGCACGTGCTGTTTTAAAATGTCACAGTTTCGCCGCAACGGCGAAGCAATGAATGCGATAGCAATAAATTACAATGTAACGCGAAGAACAAAAAGCAGGTCGAAATTTCCAGCGCGTCGCTAAAGCGCAAAGGAAGAACACACACAGCACGAGCGGGAACTACCAAGTGTCACAGCTCGACAATTAAAGCGCGCTGCTCAAACATAAAGAAGGACGCACAAAACGAACGCACAGGTATACACATGGCGAGCGCAATCTAACAGCTGTCAAAGGTGTTACTTCTTGCTGTTTGAACAGCGCGCTCCTTTCGCAAACGAGGCCGCTGCAGCGAGCGAAGTGACCTTCGTACGCTCTGCAACATTGGCGCGGACGTCGCGGTGAAAGCACAAGGCACAAAATCTACCCCCCTCACGAGATAAGCGCGCGCGCCGGCGACCACGCCCTGTAGGTCAAAGTGCACCTCGCGCCTCTCGAGTGTCAGGTAGCACACGCGCGCATCGCAACGAGCGGAGCGGCAACCTTTAAAGCGCGCCCCGAGCGCCATCTCGCTGATGACCAAGAAAGCACGCTGAAGTAAATGGCGTATATAAATAGCTCTCCGTTAGCATGCTCAAAGATTTACTCCTTGCCCTAGCCGTCTGGCACCGCGCGGTGCGGCGCGGGAGGTGACCCGTTCGATTCCGCGCTTCGGAAAGTATTTTTCAGAATTATTTTTCTTTGTGGCTTTTATATATATATATATACCCCTTTCAGTCACGGTGTGTACAGTTGTACACATCAACATCGAAGTCGCATCACGCCGTGCGTGTTTCTTCAAATGACCTGAAACTTAGTGTCCACATTCGTGCAGGCTTACTGAGTGGAGAACTAGCGTTTATTTAACTTCATCATGGTGTATATTGCTGCAGAGGATCACTTTGCTAGAGACACTACCATGTTCGACGATCGTTCGACGTGCGACGTTCCAGGACCAATGTCAAGAGTAATTTTTTTCTTCGTTCGAAAAGCATCCGACCAAAAAACAAACTGTGCATGCATTTTGGGCCTAATAGTGGATTCCTTTTATGCAAGCATTGAAGCTGACAGATTGCAGAATAATTAGATATTTAATTACATGCTAATTAGCATTAATTACTGTAACTCACACAAAACAACACATTCCTTCATTTAATTTCTTGGAATGTAATACTGAGTGCCTTCTAAGCATGCCATGGAAATTTGCAGACAGCAATGCATTTGCAGACAGCACATCATAATTCGTGACTGAAAGGGATATATATATGTATATATATATAGGCATGGTGGTGGAGTGGCCGTAGCGTTGCAAGTAGTCAAGTAGATCCTCCGTGAGAAGTCACAACGTTGTTTATTTCGACGTTTCAGCCAGAGTCTGGCCTTCATCAGGAATGACGGTACAGTTTGTTGGTGCTCAGCTTTATACAATCTTAAAGGAGAGGGAATGCGCGGAAAAAAAAAAACATGAGGTAGAAGCCCCCCCCTTCTCCGGCCGCCCCCTGTCCGCAGCCTGCAAATCCTTCCCTCCATTAACGTATTGTTCAACTGTAATACAGTTGAACAATACGTTAATACGTTTCAACTGTAAAACAGTTGAAAGAAAAAACCGTCGCATACACAGAACTTCATGTTACCAGAAAAAAAAACCATACAGGAAAACAAAAAACAACAAAAACACTGCATATCAAAGCGGACAAGAAAATGAGCAGACAGAGTGTTATCTACACTTTCTACACACAGCACCAATTGCTTCCTCAAAGTACTAATAATATTAATTTTAATAAGAATAATAACACATTCCGAAGATCATCATGTATCAAATAAGAGCACAAATAAAAATACAGATACAGATACAGACACATACTACACATGGCTATGCTATGCTTTACCCTTTACCTTTCTTTCCTCCTCCCCGACTCTTTGATATACTCTACTATGCGTGGCTCTGGTGTGCTTGCTTTGTCTCTCTTACTTTTTCTCTCTCTCTCTCTCTCTCTCTCTTTCTCTTTCTTCGCTTGGTTCTCTCTCTCTCTCTTTCTCTCTCTCTGTGCTCGTTCTCTCGCCCATCCGATTTATTGCATCCCACGACGGCAAATTGGCGCCCATCATCCGGGAGTGTAGCAGAAGGTGGAGAAGAGGACAAGAGAGAGTGTGCCGGCCTGGCTATTGCATTCACGATGATCACAGTTTTCGTTCGCACCTAACATGCTTTTTCCGAGCATAAGCAGCTCCGCTCGTAATGTTTTCTCGTATCTTCTGACTTGTTGAAGTTTTCGTAACTTCAGAAATTCATGGCGTATTCAGAACACCTCCTTTTAATGTTTCCTCAGTACGTTCGGTCGCGAGTGTGACCCTTCCTTTCTAGAACAGAGTCATTTCTGTCAGGCAATGAGAAGTCACATTGTATGTTGGGACACTTTCCGTTCCCTTATTTCAACGAGGGCATTTTAGTAGTTTCGCAATAGCTGCGGCTTTCACTTTATTGTGAAAGCCACCTCGTTGGCTCTATTGTTTCGGTTAGAGCGTGCATTGCAGAATAACTAGATTTCTGAAAGGGCAATATTAGGAGCCTGAATGCAGGTATTTTTTTCAGCTAGGTCTGTTTACTTAGCTACTTTTACTGCTCCTCCAAGTACTAGGAAAATTACCTTATTTATGGTTGCCTTTTGACATCACTTTAATAAAACAGTGTCTAGAACTTTCGCTCAAGTTCATTTAAAGTGAAGAGCGAACTGCACAAAAAGTGTAAATTACATGATTTTGCGTAAATTCTTTTCCTCTATACATATAGCACACGGTATGTTAACCTTCACTTCAAGGACGGAGGTGCTACCGATGCCGTGTTATAGATACACCAATCCACTAGAGGTGAAACAACATTACATGCACATTTCGGTCCACTGTTAAAGGGAACACTTTGTTCCCTTGTTGGCCCCCTAACAGTAAGTTGATGTGAAAAATAATATAAGAACAAGGCACTAGTCTGTCAAAAGGCGTGAGAACTGTCAACCAACAGTAGTGTTATGCGAATCTGAGTTAATCTGATTTTGCGAGAGAGCAAAATGCGGACATGCCCGGCACGCAAATGTTTCCAATAACATTAGATCCGTCTTTACAATTTGCCATAGCCGGTATTCTGTAACACAATGGGGTGATCAAACGGCCGCGTCAGAATCCCTGAGAATCTCACTATCCTACCCGTACAATTTTATGACGTTTACTCTTTATTTAATCTTCAAAAGCACGAATTGGTAAAGCCCACAGCAAGATTTTCAGCTTCTGGTACATTAGTAAGCAAAAATAGCGGTCAGAAAAGCAAGCTACTTGCATAGGTATTTTAAAGCACACTTTGCATGGTAATAGGCTGGATCAAATTGCAGGGACCGATGCTGGCTTCCGAGCAGGCTGTGCCATATGTTTCACCATAGTTCTGGCATGCCGCCTTTGTCTTGGATGCATTGAACAGCGATTCACGCATGCAATACTCGTTTAACTATTACTTAAAGCTTGAATAAAGATGTAACTAGATCAGCTGCACGTACTAAACAGAACGATAACTCGGTCGCTACGTTAAGGTATATCAACTATTTTTTCTTTTAAATTTGTAGGATGAGAAGTAAAGTACTCACGAATTCAAACGTGAGAATAAAATTTTATTATAAGGACTTGTATGCGCAATTGCTCGAGATTACCACGCCATGTCGTGGCAAATTTCGACTCTAAATACAATGCTGGATCTGGTCTACGCGTTTGAGTCGAAGTTACGGCGATGTGTCCCGAACTAAAGACTTTAGAAACGAAAACACGTGCATTACTTAGCCCCAAATTGTACTATTACAATTCGTGACTGCTGTACTCGGTTAACGACAAAATTGAGAGCATTAACCGAGACGACCATTATAACGCGAATCATCCTTTGAGGAAATGACCATCATTTAAATTATTGCACTGTTTGTGGAACCACATCCCATAGCGTCTCTAGCGCATTTCTATATGACAGCTAAAATTGAGCCTTGGCAAGACATCTTCCATGGCATTACACAATACCCTGTTAACATACCTCGAAGTGCACGGGTGAATAAATAGCACTTGTTTCCATAGGTCGGCAAAAGATGTGGAACTCACTCAGACTCATTCCAGAAATATATCTTGCCCTTAAGGCTCACTCGAACTCAGAGTCATCACGGTAGTTACCAACCGGACTAACTCGTACTCAGACTCACTAAATGCTTTTTCTTCCGGACCCACTCTGACTAACTCACCAAAATATTACTCACTCAGACTCAAACTCACAGATCGATTTCAGTCTGAGTTAGTCCGAGTGAGTCGACTCATAAGTTCGTTAGCGTATAATTAGCATATCTGACCCTGCTGTCAGCGCTCCTTATCACGAATATCTCGTAGAATTGGTGCTCTACATGGCGCCTTTTGATCTCGTACCTTCAATTACGAAATATGAGTGGTTGCAATCCAGTAAGCACCTGTTTATTCAAAGATTTGACTCGCGCACAACATTTTTATCAATACCTTCCTGTGAAAAAGTTTGCAGGGGAAGGGGGGGAGGTCAAACCTTCCGCGTCGGAATAATAAATATTGAGGTGGCGTATGAACGATAGTGCGCTGAACTATGTGTGAGTAGGCGTGATTAGATGAGTGTATAAACGTGAGTTGACATAAGGATGATAGTAATGCTGAAGTCAAATAATTAGGACCGTAGGTCGGCAAAAAAATGTTGAGTTCACTCGCACTCAATCCAGAAATATATTTTGCCCTTAGGGCTCAGTCAAACTCAGACTCACCAAAATGTTCCTCAGGCGGACTTACTCGGACTCAGACTCACCAATATGTTTCTCAGTCGGACTCACTCGGACTCAAACTAATCAGAATACTGCTCACCCGGACTCACTCATACTCAGTCTCACGGGTCGAACTGAGTCTGAGTGAGCCTGAGCGAGTCGACTCATTAGTGAGTTTGCCGACCTGTGCTTGTGCCACAGTGGGCGTCATTGCACACATTTGTACAATGCAACGAACGAAGGTTCTCACCAGATTCAAGGCTTGGTTGAACGTGTGGCTGCTGCCCAGAAGGAAGAAGGTCCACACGTCCGTGGAGCGAATGAGCTTGACTTGTCTCTTGAAGTCATCAATGGTGCCGTCAAACTCTCGCATGATGTGTCTAGTCGGTAAGTTTTCCAGCAGTCGCGCGTACTTGTGGTCAATGACTGGAATTATAGAGGGATGGCAGTAGGGAGTCATGTTATTGATAGACAGCTTTAAAATACGCGGTAATGTTTTCTTGGTTCTACATCGTGGGATCAGCGGCAAAGGCAGGCACGTCAGGTAAAAAAGCAGACCTGTGCTCTTTTAGCCTCAGAGAGACCATTAGGACTTTGGCAACATAACCAGACGATTAAAGCCTCTGGAACAGTGCTGACGTCCGAATTATGTTATAGTAATCCGTGGGTGCTAATTGAAACTTACGCTATCAGGGCCGCTGTTAAAGCGTGGGAGAGTCATTAGCATGGCTGTAGCCAGTTATATATATATATATATATATATATATATATATATATATATATATATATATATATATATATATATATATATATATATATATATTATATATATATATATATATATATATATATATATATATATATATATATATATAGATAGATATTAGAACCAATACATTGCCTTGATCTAATTTTAAATTTCTTCTATCTTCCAAATTATTTCGTTTCGGCTGAGCGCCAGTCATTTGCGGATGGCGACTTGGAAAGAAAGCTTGCTTGTGACACTCAACACCAAGCTTGTTGTTCATGTAACCACGCACTAACTAATTATGAGCACCAGCCATCACACGTTCGACGTGTGACCGCTGCTGCATAAACTTATTCGACTCGGATTGGCTGGTTCGAGACGGCCAACCCTTTCACTAAGGCCTTCTCGCAGGTTTTCAGTTTACCGCATGGCAATCCGATCCAATTCTTTTTTAATGATTTCCACAGAGCATCTTGCTAAGTTACATAGTCACTCACTCAAGAGATGAGTATTATTGAATCCTTGGTGTTGCTGGTGCCAACGTTTCCATAAGTGATCTTGTCTGCGGCCTTGAATAATACAAAACCACTCGTCGAAACGTCAGCTCCAGCGACGCTCCGTGTTTTGAGAATATCCGTCTCTTCAAGAAGCCTCCATCTTTTACTGTTTGAAAAGCCCACTCACTGACGCTTCTGTCGTAGATGATGCCGGCTGTGGGGAGGTCCATCTTCTCACAGATGCCCCGAATCACCTGCGTGTAGACTTCTCCCGGCGGTGTTATGTGGATCAAGTACTGTTCCTCGAGTGTTGTCAGTCGATCCCAACCGCTGAGCCTGTAGTCGCTGTACACGCCGTACGTGAGGCTGAGCGTGGGAAGCCCCATCCGGCGTGCCGTGTGGCGCACCGCCGTCGACAGCTTGTGCACAGTGCTGCCCGGGGTGCGCACGGCGTCGATCAGCACGTCCGGCTTTGGACCGGTGAAGATGGCGTTGCACACTGCATTTCACCCACTCATGCTCCGTGTTTTTTTAAAGGCGAAAGTTTTGTAGATGTCATGAGCAAAAAAAAAAAAAATTAAGGGCGACCCTGATCCTTGAATTAGGTGGCTAATACTGGCCAGGGCTGGGCAATGATACTTTGAAATTGTAACGCGATACGATACAAGATACTCAGGCAAGAAGTATTTGAGATACAAATACAAGATACTACAACACTGGTTGTATCCGAGATGATACATTCCAATTGTATCTTAAGATACTTCGATACATTCGGAAATTTGTTGTTATATAACTATACAATATTAATGAGGTAGCACTAAACGCCTATGCACTAATATCTTCACTATAAAATTTAACTGCGACCAATTTCGTTTCAATCGAATGAAATGTTTGTTAGTATCTCAAAAGTTTTGTACTTCTGGTTCTAGGTATAATTGTTTCATTCCGAAACAACTTGTGGGCGTTGCTTTAGCGGCCAAACATGGCAGCTCTATCTTTATACACTTCGCTTCTGTGCGCAATGGAGCTGGTGGACACGTCCATTGTTGCAATGAAAGACGTGTCGTTAACGCTTCAGATATTGTCTCAATTATCAAGACTGTTGACAGAGTTCAAAATTTCATGTTTTATCGTTAGTAGTACATTGATAGGTTTATGAAAGCTCGAATGACACGTGTTGACAAATGAGCATTTATAGCCTTTCTAGGAGGTGTCGCAAATAGACTTGGAAGTCCGCGCTCGCCCTGTGTTACTGTGCAGTCTTTCTCTGTATTTCTCACGCTGCTCTTCGAAAGTTCAAATGCGCGTCAACTGGCTCAAGAGAAGTTTTATGGTACCGAGTTATTTGGGAAGCGAAGCCCCGTTTCTTGCTACACCGCCACCCTGAACTAGTGCCGAAATACAGCGCGGTCGACAAACAATGCCATCAAGGTGGAAACCCAATGTTTCAGTTTTGTAAACGTTTATTACGAAGTGTTAAATGCTATTACGAAACTCGGTGACAAGCTAAGCTGATCCGCGCTCTCCCGTTTCTGCTTGCATTGGCGTTCTTCATAGGCGTGCTGCTACTCGGGCGTTCTCACTCGCAATGAGCTGTCGACTCATTCTCCCACGCACGACCACGCCAACGCAGCGCTTAGAAACGACTGGTGCGGCGAAACGCGTACGTAGGGTGTACGGCTCCACTGAAGCTTACCGCATCTAACGTGATGGTGCACTGCCTCCGAGATCTATCCACCTTTGGCCAATCGACGATGTTAATTGATGACGTCATCATGTGACATGATCAAGTGACGTCATGATGTTCCAAGTCTTGGTGATCTCTGACTTGAGCATGACGTAACACAATTACCTCATTATGCGACGTCATTTCTCGCTCGAAGTAGGTCACGGGTATTTTTTTGTTCGTAGACGGACGCGGACGGACGCTGCAAATACAAATCGTTCCATTTGCAGCTGCGCCGCAAAAAACACGCACTACAAGTATTCTAGCACGTGTTATCTGTCTCGCGTGGCCTTTTTTGCGTGATCGTCGAAAGTCGGCCACTTCCAGTTCACGAACGGCGTGCGCTATCAGCGCCACATATCTTGATCGGGAAGTAGCGAGCGCGCATGTTTGGGGAAAAGAAACGCGAAGACGACAGGAACGGATATTCTTGTGGGACAGAAAAGACGCACCGGAATGAGGCCCTTTTCTAAAGCGCAGAGCTTCACACGCGCAAGGTATTGCCATTCGGCTCATGGGCGTCGGCAGGGGGTGCAAAGGGGCACTTGTGCCCCTCAAGCCACACCAGCACTTTCGCCCGCCCAGAGGTCCCCCCTACCACAGCCACGATGCAACACACGTTTGCATGGGTGTGCATAGCTGCCCCAATTTTACTTGCCACTACTCCGAAATCTTGAGGGAAAGAGAGAATAAACTTTCTTGTGAACTGGGTCGAAAGTTTTTATAGAAATTATAAAGAAATACTCCCCTCTCCCAACCTATCTTTCTTCTCCTTAAGAGTAACTTGTTGTCAGTGAAGCCTAAAACAGCGGTGACTGCCGAAGTTTTTGAAGTGTAAAGGCGAGAGCGTTGCCTTGCCCATAGCTTTGTCGCCGAGTTTACTGTTGCGGCAAAATCTTGCCGATATGGCACCCTCTAGAGCCGCATGGAGTGTGCCTTATCGATTCTCGGGTTCCACGTGCCCTTCACTTTCTTCACTTTCCAGCCCTGCCTTCTCCCCTCCTCAAGCACAGGGTTGCCGATCGGAGATCTCCTCTGGTTAAACTCCCCGTCTTCCCTTTCTCTCCCTGATTGGTTTCGATCGGCGTGAGCTGGGTGATTAGGCGGCTCTGGTGGCCATTACATTGTCTCGATACAGCTCGCCGTGTTTACTCCACTGCCGCTCGCTTTGCCTTTAGCGTGGTCGGAAACTTGGGCGCAATCTATAGTGTATCGTCCGTCGACGTTCGGTTTCTAAACATTCGTTTTCTGAATATCCTATTTCCAAATGTTCGCTTTTCGAATAACCACGTGCTCATCCTCGGGGTTGACTTGAAGTGTAAACTTGTCGTCAAGTTGCTTGAACATATCGCAGAAGAACAGCGCGAAAGACGAGGTCAGAAAAAAGCACACACACAACCACTCGTAGCCCTACGGTTGGGTTTTGTGTGCCGTTTTCCGTTCACGTCTTCCGCGCTGCTCTCCTACGAACTCGGAGATGACGTAATTCACCTGCCGTTTATTTCTGCCAGGACTTTTAGATGACGGCGGGCTCGAACAGTGAGCCAAGTAACGCGCTCGCAATAAAAACCTCGCCTAATTTATATAACAACAATGTCACCGTGTTTGCAGTTTTGCACTTGATCAAAGTGGCGAGTCGCGCGCGTCTTGGTAGATCTTTCCAAATTACTGCAGCGCAATAAAAATCGACGAGGACGAAACAAGACGACAAGGACGAGAGCTGATGCACCGTATGCATTGTTAAGTCTCGCGAAATCACGCAGTAACGAGAGCAGGCATGTAGCCAGGATTTTTTTTCGGGGGGCCCAAGGCCTAACTGTTCGAATGAAAGTCTTTCCGTGCCAAAAAGAAAAAAAAAGTTGTCTAGGAATATAGAAAGCTGGACGAATTTCGGGGGGAGCCCGGGCCCCCTGCCCCCCCCCCCCCTTGCCTATGTACCTGAACATGAGCCACCAAAGTATGGTTCTAACGCTTACCGTCTGGGACGTTGGTTTCTTTTTTCGGGTCTAGTTCAACCAAAGAGAAAATCACAGCTGGGTCGGTGATCTTCATGAGCGTCTCGGATATCATGAGCTTCGCCACATTGTGGCCCTTCTCCACCACAACGACTGCAAGCGTGAAAAAAACAAAACAAAAACGAAAGCGTGTTCAATTTATAGGTTTCGACGTGCTTCGTTCTTCACACGCCGAGAAAAAGCAGAGCTGCTTTTAACTCAGCGTTTCACGAATATCAGCTCCACATACGTCAGCGTGTAAACTCTGCGTTGTCCCCAATCCTTATTTCAGAAATAATGTTTTACAGCGAAATCTCTTTTGAGGACACAACATCAGCCGATTTTGGTGGCGTAGTTGCTCGCCGCCGCCACAGGTGTCCGTAACCGCTTTGGCGCACAATAACATTGAACATTGAACATCGTTTATTTGCAGGAAAAAGAAATACAAAATTTCCCTGCGAGAGGCAAAGACTAAAGGGTAAACAGTCTGACGAGGTCTTGACCTCCTGATACAGTCTGCACCAGTGCCATATTATACAGGTTTACACGTCAGTGTCATACAAATATACAAATAAGCGACATATTATACACATATTATACAAATTTCAGTAGTATTATATATTACTTGGTTTTACATGCTATCATAAGAAAAGATATCAAGGATCCCGCGGGATTTCTACCCAGTTTAATGAAGAGTCCGATCGCGGAGGATACTTAACTGCGTGGCAGTCGAGTATGCTACCACAGAGCCACGCAGGGGCTTGAAACAGCTTCGCAAAAAGACCCTATACAGGCGTCATGTCGGTTAAAAAATCGCGTTTACAGATGTGATATGGCGTGGTAGAAGATTAGTATAAGGAATCGTCGTCACAGAACTTGAATTGCGTTAATGAGCGGGCGGTTCAAAGCTTCCCACCCGTTGTAAAGGGCTCAGCCATAATTCTTCACCGTTATCAGCCACAGCATCAACAAAAAGCACATAGTACCTTACAGGTGTGTAGCGGGTACTTCGCTTCTCCGCAGAATGATGAAAAAAACTCACAGAGTCCCTTACGCATCCTCCTCAGTCGACTCGAAGGCCAAAGCCACCTTCATTTTTTCTTGTACGTCGATGTATTGAACCTCCCGCGCCCCCC
Organism: Rhipicephalus sanguineus; assembly: GCF_013339695.2. Taxonomy (NCBI): domain Eukaryota; kingdom Metazoa; phylum Arthropoda; class Arachnida; order Ixodida; family Ixodidae; genus Rhipicephalus; species Rhipicephalus sanguineus. Next base: position 59,818,492 of record NC_051184.2, on the reverse strand, counting down.
ACCGAAAGGTTTCTGCGACTAACATGATTCTGGAATGCCTCCGGGATCGGAGGCATTGTAAGCTTTCGGCGATTCACTTTGTGTTGAACTGCCCCCTAAAACGGCCCACCTTTGACCAAGCGATGGTGACGTGATGTGATGACGTCACAGTGACGCCATGATGACGTTATTTAGCATAGCAAAATTTGGCGAATTATAATGTCATGATGACGCCATGTAGTGATGTAATCACGGGATGATGACTTTTTGCATCACTCGTGTTGTGGGACGTGGGACACCGGTCAGTTTTAGCGTTTGATGAGGCTTCTAAGGCTTTCACCTTAATAATGACATGGTGGCTACTTTCCTACTCTTTAAAATTATGTTGATTTCGGCGTTGTGGGCCCTTGCATTATGCTTCTAGTAATCGCCCATAGAGAGTTCACAATGGGCTTTAGAAAGGAAGCTTTTCCAGTTTTCGATGTCACTGTGCTGCGTGTTTCGCGCAGGCCGAACGTTGTTCGCTGAGAATCAGCACTCCTGTCATGCCCCTGTATCATAATGATGCTTCATTTCCACGCTCAATTTACTGAAGCGTGTACGAAGCGTGTAGTAATGTCAGATAGGTGAGACTTACCAAAACGCAGCGGTCCCTGAGCCGCCACGGCCACCAAAGCGACAGTGAGTAACGCTGCAGCGATGTTAGCATTCTTGCTAGCTGCCACCGTCATTTCTGCAGCGAGGCAGCGAGCCTTGATCTCCCCGGAATCCGATTGGCTAAGGTATACCTGCGCGAGGTGCGCAATTGGACAGAATACACAGATGAAAGAAATTATGCTCTGTATCTGACGCGTTCTGTATGCGATTTCAATAACTTCATACGTCTCCTTATGGTACATCAAGAAATTTGGAGACCAACGTATCAGCGTTCCGTCATTGTCTCTTTTTGTAAATGAGTATGCTTGTCTAGCTGATGAGGCGTGATTAAGCTTGGTTCATATGTTGTATGCTCTTTTGCTGTGGTATTCTGAGTATGCTTGAGGGTTCGTTGAGCGAAGCGTCGCAATAATAAAATTCGGTTGCGAGTGTGCGCTTGCCCGTGTTATTTCTTTCGTCCATGTTCCTGCTTTTCGCCTAAGGATTCCTTCTCTCACTTACGTAATCCGTATATTTTCCACCTATTTGCATATATTTCTCTTAGAACTTGATAAAAGCATGCAGATGAAATTATTAGAATTGCATTTGGAATGTTTCAGTAAGGTTGTTGACCAGTACATGTATTCTCACCTGCTCTTTATTCGTGGGTTCAATTTTATAGATTACTTAGTTAGTTAGTTAGTTAGTTAGTTAGTTAGTTAGTTAGTTAGTTAGTTAGTTAGTTAGTTAGTTAGTTAGTTCAGTTAACGTCCCAAACCGACTCAGCGATTGAGAGTTCCATATAAAATTTCGACCACCTAGCGTTCCTCTAACGTACACTGAAATCGCACACTACACGGGCCTCTAGCATTTCACCTCCATCGAAATGCAACCTCCGCGGCGAGGAACATTACTATTCGGCAAGTCCTTACTATTCACACACGTGAAGCTTCGCGGCCAGACACCACGAAGCTAACATTGTTGTAACCTTGCTCTAAAAAGCCACAGAAAGGTTCTCCTTCCGTGCAAATAATTAAGATGAAGGTAGTAATGCTTGTGTTGAACTCTGGCTACGAAAGGGCGTGCATTTAGTACGAGTCTAAGAATAATCATCACAGGTAGCAAATACGGTTGCACTTCTTTTTGATAAAGGCTCACTTTGAGGCTTGCAGTGCGTATGACTCAATGCGTTCAGCTTCAAATGAAATATGACATTGGTTAAATGACGTGCCGTGGTGGTCTAGTCGTTACGATTGTGAAGAAGAAGATGCGCCTCCATCCAGCAGCATAGCCAACGCTCGGCTCGTTTTTGGGATCGCTGCTGCGCCTCTGGACGGCTCTTCTCGCTGCCTTGCCGTTGAGAGCCTTTGCGTCCTTGCACGACCAATAAACCTCTTCACATTTGGTGGAGGTGCGGGGTTGTCAGTGGCAAGGCAGCGTGAAGCACCGTCCAGAGGCGCAGCAGCGATTCGAAACATGAGCCGAGCGAGCCGAGCGTTGGTGATGCTGCTGGATGGAGGCGAATCTTCTTCACACGGTGCTCGAGTGCTGACCCGAAGGACGCGGGAATAACGGCCGCGGCCGGCCGCTTTTTGATGGAGGCGAAATGCCAGAGGCCCGTGTTCTTAGATTCAGGTGCACGTTAAAGAACACCTGACGGTCAAAATTTCTGGAGCCCTCCGAAACGGAAGTCCTTCGTTATCTTATCGTGGTTTTGGGACGGGAAAACCCAACAATTATTATATTACTTTGGTGTAATAGCGGGCGTACGTTCCAATGCGCTTGTTATGCGCGGCGAGATGACATCACCGATAGTCATTGTGCCAGGGCCGTAAATTATTCTCACAAAGGAATATTTTTTAAAGAATATATTAGACCGCGTTTCCTCACCTGCCGTTCCGTATACGTTGTTGCCACGGCAATGTCTTGCACGCCACTGCTAGCACCTGAGTGAAGACGTTTGCGTGATTCGTCTGTGCAATCGTTTTCCCGCAGGACAGCCAATCAGCACCAAGAGAAAAGACTCGTTTATCGCGGAGCGTGAATCGATGTCCGAGACGCACAGCTACGCTGCTATTCTCTTGCTGCGTGTTCTGTGCCCTCGGTTTCCGCGTGTATCACATATCTCGACGGGTCGTTTGTTTTTGTTTGCTTTTTGGAAGACACAGTCCATAATGCGAGACACTTTAAATTCAATCAATCGCCATTTATTTTCATTCAAAACATTTCTCGTCATAAACACCAGATAGGGCCTCTCTGTGCACGGAGAAGGCAGCGTTCCCTTTTCTTGAGGAAATAATGGCAAATGTCGTGGTGCGACAAAATTTTTGGTTCTTATTCGACCATGTCCGCAGAGGACGTCCGTTTTCTTAGCGTCCTCGCAAAAATTTGTATGTGCGAGAAAACTTCACAGTCCGTCCGTCCGTCCGTCCGTTCCGTCCGATCCGTCCGTCCGTACCGTCCGTCCGTCCGTCCGTCCGTCCGTCCTTCCATCCATCCATCCATCTCGTCCGTCCAGTCCGTCCGTCCGTCCGTCCGGTCCGTCCGTCCGTCCGTCCGTCCGTCCGTCCGTCCGTCCGTTCCGTCCGTCCTCCGTCCGTCCGTCCGTCCGTCCGTCCGTCCGTCCGTCCGTCCGTCCTCCGTCCGTCCATCCGTCCAGTCCCGTCCATCCATCCATCCATCCATCCATCATCCATCCATCCATCCATCCATCCATCCATCCATCCATCCATCCACATCCATCCATCCATCCATCCATCCATCCATCCATCCATCCATCCATCCATCCATCCATCCATCCATCCATCCATCCAAATATTCACAGAATAGACGTGAATTTAGGTATGCTTGTAGATAGCGCTAAAAGAGACAGATCTTTAAAGTAACCTCGCCCAACATCCAACGACTTTTTAGTCAGCTAGTCCCAATTATTATCTGGCACGCTCTCGCACGGACCACAGGTGTTTCGATAACTCGTAACACCCTTAGTTCCTAAAGTATGTTTTAGGTAAAGCATTACCCTTTACGCAAACCAAAAGTCTATTTGGGCAAGAATAATACCCTTACACCCTCTCTTTTTGAAAGTTCTGATTTTGCAAAAGGGTGTTTTGTGTGCTTGAAATCGCTCTAGGGGTGCAAAGTGGTTTACAGTGCACCACCCGTCAATGTCTCGCAGTGTATCTGCAGGTCTCGCAAAGTCTTGAAAATTTCTTCACTGACGAGGCATATAGGGTCTTCACCTGAATAAAGGAAACTTCCATCGGTATCCTCTCCCAGGTGCGTCGTTTTGCGTACATGCTCGGTCAGTCTCATCAGGTCGTTCAGAACACCACTGTTTCGAGGATCTCCTCTCCGTAGTCGATGCGCCGTGCCCACAGTGTCATGGCGAGGTAAGTCGATCTCGAAAACATTGTGGCACGTTTATCTTGTTCGGTTTGTTGAAGTAGCTCATGCATGTTTGATCGGCGGTTCCTCTACAAATGCAAACTGTTACAAGTGTTCGGGACTTACATGCTGTCTGCCTATACTGCTGTTGTTAGAGATAGAAGCGTTGGTTAGCGGTTCTGTGCTCTGCAATATAGCAATTAATAAAACAAAATCTTCCCGGTACCCTTATTACAACGAATACACGCGGTCATGCAGACCATTCATTTATGACTGCGATGGTTCCTGCCCATTTTTTTTCTTGGGGCAACTGAAGGTGCACTGATGCACGTAGGGCGTGAGGCAAGCATAATCACATAAGCATCGGCAACCTTCTGTTTTCCTTGCTTGCTGGAACAAACTGCGTCTTGTCTAAAGTTAATCCGCGCTTACATCAAGCGCATTGCGTAAAGAGAAGTCACAAAGCTAGCAGCGATGTACACTTGTACCGATGTTCGGGGAGACTGCTATTCTTTCAAAGTTTTTCATCGATCCATCCATCCGTTTGTAGAGCACATTAGAGTAGATCCTTCAGCTCGTGGCACGCGCCCACAGTGGGAGATTGACAAAGAACCGGGTAGTTCCGAAAAAAATCCTTAAAATCTAAGTTATGTTTTCTCGACTACAGAAAGAAGAATGAAATAGAAATAAACACAATTTGAAAAGAAAGCAATACACAAATAACAAAATAAGGATATAAATATTGAAACTAGGATTTTGTAACAAAAAATGAAGCGACTTAGGTGATAGCAAAATGATGAGATTTTGGCTACAGAAAAGATTGATTCTGTAGCCAAAATCTCTTTCAACTATTAGAAACTCCTCCAAAGCGTCGGCAACCTTCCCGTCGCTGTATCCAAGGGACGAAGTCCCCAAATGAAAGAAAATTTGATACATTTAACCCTTTCATGGTACATGACATACATGTACGTCCTCCGCAACACCTTCAAAATACTCAGTGACGTACATGTAACTCATCGCTTCGATGTTTAAAAAGCGTCCTCTTTTTTATCATTTCTTTTTCTTGGCATGTGCACAAATTATCTGAATACACGCAATTTTTGTCTTGCCCCGATGTCACTCCGTTTTTTTTAATGCTTTACTGCAGCCGTGCGCCGGCCGTCGCTTGCGCATCTGATCGCGCGCGGGCGTGCAGCGGCTAGTTTCGGTTTCGTCCATTGGGTGGTCCCCGCTTCTCGCACCGTCAAAACTGATGGATGTCGGGTCTAAAATCTCTCAAAGGGTGAACGCTTTTTACTGTCTCATTTATTGCCCGCCTGGGCGCGAGTACACCTGTTTCCGCTCAGGCGCTGACTTACACAAAGGACGCCTCTGTGATTGCGTTTCCGGTTTTGCGGACTCGCAAAAACCGCTTCCGCCTCGATGGCAATAAGAAGAATGATTATTACAGCTTTCTCACTTGCTTTTGCTTTCCGAACGCGCATTCCACCATACAGTTTTCTTCTGTGCGCTCACACGCGCAGTTTGCTTGCGCTATGGATGTGCGTGCCGGTTGCTCTGCTGCAAGCGAACCTACCGGCGATTCTGAGGAATCGCCGCCCGACCGCAAAATCAGGATCTGATTGACTGGATATCAGCCCGTGATACAAGGAGTTACTTACGACTTAAGGCTCAGATGTTGACGAACGAGCGACATTTCAACAGCGTGCGCGGTGAGACGATGCTGACTTCATCAAAGATGACTTTTCTTCCTCCTTTTACTTTCATCCTATCGCCCTTTCTTGTACGTTTTCCCCTTCCGAAGTAGAAGGCAGGCGTCTTGCCCATACAGGTGGCAGTTGTCAGCCAGTTCCCGCCCTATTTCCTCTGTTTCTTCGTGTGTGTGTTTTTTGTGTGTACATACAAACCAAATAATAATTTGACACCACTCCGTGACCTCATTTTTGTAGTACGTCTGTGAACTATGTTTATTGCAACGCATAATTTTTTAATAGTCGTATAAGCTTTTTTTTCAGTATAATTTTGATCTTACTTATGGATAATCCACGTGTATCTAACGACGCAAACGATCTTTTTGTCACTTTATGGTCACCCTAAAAAATTACGACAATATTTTTCTGAAATGGTTTTTCTCAAAAATATAAATTGGTCATAAAAATATAGACCTTGAGCGGTTGCATCTGAGGAAAACATTCGACCCTCAAATGGTTAAATCTAATCTAAGCAGGCAGACGACTGTATCTAAAGTAATCTTGCGCAAAGTGAAATATTTTAAGAAACGAGAAAACGCTCAATTCTCTCCTGGATATCCCGAGAACAATAATTAGGAGAAGATGCCAGACCAGCTCCGTGTAAATACAAATTGAGGTGTGAAATTTGACAGCTTAGTCCAGTGAATGAGGCTTCAATAGCTCGCGCTTGACATATTTTACTAATCCAATGATGTTTCAAGTGCTGAAATTCTAACGTGTTCGTCAGTGACGGTGCTGACGGTGCATCTAGCACCTATATAGAATTTAGGTGTCTGTAATACTTGAATGACCGGGCCATTCAATTACGCCCTTGCTAGCGCATCCGCTCTCTATGTCCAACATAACCTGCAGTGCGTAATAAGCTGGTCTCGCGCAGGACGTTCCTGGAGCTTACAAATTTTGAGGTGCATTCTTGTCTCGCAAGCAGCAACAACTTTGTTATTGATTTTCTCTCCCTCGTTTACCTTTCGCTCGCATTCTCGTTAAATTTCACAACGTCCAGAAAAGCGATCCGGACGGCGTACCTCGCGCCATTTTTTTTCTCAGTAAGTGTTAAAGGAGCACTGACACAAAATTTCGAAGGCGAGATAATGAGTGAAATAGATCTATGTGGAGCCGTACACAACGTCTACGAAATATCAAGGGCCAATATAGCGTAGAACATATTTAAAATCAATTTTAAAGTGCATGCCGCGCGACTGAGCGAGATGCGAGCACTTCGCGACGCCGACATCAACGCGGCGGATGTGTAAACAAACCTACGTCACGAGTTTGTGTTGGCTGGTGGCTGGTTGTGCCCCTTGCGCTTGTGCCGTGCTACCTGCCATTTCTTCCTCCGTGCCTGCGGCTTTGCGTGTTCTAGTTGTGTTCTCTTCCGCTGTTCGCTCGTCGTGCCCGTTGGCAGATGTTATGGCCCGCTCACGCTAGCGGCAAGCCTGCCGCAACGGCGCGGTGCCGCAGAACGTCGGCCGTCGCCACACGCCCGAGAGTGGTCCAACTTGCACGGCAAGCTTCGCCGTCGAGGCATTCGCGCCTCCGAAAAACATGGCAGCACTGCCAAAAGCGGTTGTCGTCCACTTCGAATCTATCAAGTGACCACCGTGCGCTCTGTAACGTGTAAGTTCCGAAGTGATGCTTCCATTTGCTTTAGATTCATGTCCTTAAGTTTCGACAGCCATGTATTCGTCCCGATTCTGCGCCGTTTTTGAGAGCCATAGTCAAATAATCGATGCTGTAAGCTTAGCGAGTCGAGACGGGCGCTTCCGAATGCTCGGATGACATAGATTACGCGTTTGTTAGTTGTTTCTAATCCTCCATAGCTGGCGCCACTTGACCTGGTTCGGCGCCCACCGCACCCACGTTCGCGCGCCGCCTACGTCACAATTTTGCGTGTTCACTTGGCCAGCTGTGGTTACCCGTCCGCCGGAAGTAGCTGCCTAGCTCGGTGCTCTTTCAAACCGAAACTGCGACTGGGCGCTCTAAAAACGTCTCTAAATAAATAACCGTTGTGCACTCGCGCAAACGAGGTTTGCAGCCGTGATAAGTGGATCATAAGCTATCTATTGCAACAAAAAAAAGAAGGTTAAAAATTTTGTGTCAGTGCTCCTTTAAGCTTGGTGTACATACAAGCTACAGTAAAGAGGGCGTTATTAAGGAAGGCTCATCAAAGGCCAATGATTACTGTCGACGGCGTCAGCGTCAGCACTGGTGATGCGACAAGTCATCATCGTGTGATGACGTCCCACTATAACGTCATCATGACGTCACCGTTCGACAAAATTTAGGACGTCATCACATGACGTCGTCGCTTTGTCAAGGGGGGACGATCCCGGATGCCGCGCGAGACCACGTTGGCTGCTGAAAGCATTCGGTGAGGGAGGGGGCGGATCGATAAAATGGGCTGAGAAGACAAATGCATAAGGGACCGTACAACTTTCTTTACTTCCCTCTCTCCCCTCCTCCTCCCTGATTCCTGGCGTCTTTTCCTCCACCTACGCGTAGGGTAGTAAACCGGACACTTCATTCTAGTTAGCCGCCCTCATATTTACCGGCAGCGCAACCACACACACGGACAGAGAAAAGAAGCGAAACGTAAACACAGCGCTGACCATTTCGCTTCTTTCCTCTGTCCGTGTGTGTGGTTGCGCTGCCGGTAAATATCAAGAACAAGCAAGTGGACCAAGTTTCCTTTTTATTAGCCACCCTGCTTTATCCCCATCTCTCAAGTCTCGTTAGTTTCCTGCTCCCCCTTAGAAGCGTGCTTTTCCGCAATGTGCATATTAATGCGGGCGAAGCATTCTAGTCATGGATAGGAGAACTAGTATACGGGGTTGAGTAGATTCTTCCGTGCGGACTGCAAGCGAGCGCGGAGCCTGCAAACCGACAGTGTCAAAATTGCGAGTACTCTCACAGAAGCTGTATTTGTAAGCGTACAGGGGAAAGCAATACAGGATCTGAAAGGCGAGGTAAGGTGACATTTCTGCGGTAACTTGACGACTCTCATAGCCCGAGTTATTGGGCAGGACGGTCAAGCAGAGTGAGGAAACAAACCCTTCAGGCGACTGCTCTCACGATATTGACGAGCTGCACGCGTGTTTACGGGCGATCAGATCGATAGGGATTTAGGGTGCCACTTTTTTAAATGTCATTTTGCAAACGGTCTTATTCACTTACACACCGCTGGTCAGCATTGTTTATTACGATCTCGCTGATTTGATTTGTGTTTTATTACGGCGAAGCTGTCTATATGTAGGCTATTTGTAACTCCACGAGCAGCTAGCTTGTCAAGCTACTGAAAAGAAAACCCCTAGCAGGCTGGGCAAACAGAAATTGGGTAATATCCACTACTCACCACTAATACACTAAAAATAAACAGAAGAAAACATAAGTAAACGGATAAATAAATAAGCAGAAAAAAGTAAATATATAATAATCGTTTCAAGTGGAAAGGAAGATGGCTATTGCTTTCCAGTCACCTTAGAGTGTGTTCCAATACTCACTGTAGACGGCTACATAGACAGCTAAGTGGACAGCGGCCATCTTAATTCTCACTCGAATTCTCACTTATCCAGCTATATAGACAGCGCCGAGAAAACGGCATCGGCGATAAAAGTGATGCAGCCTGCTTTGCCGTCCAAACAAGAATGCGGCTCAGCGAATCGCTCGGATAGCTCTGATCTCGCCTGTATGGTCACCTGCCGGCAAAGAGACGCTTTTCCACGCGATCAATGTGAGCTACGTTCAATTGCTCATAGATTTGAACACGAAAGAAGTTAAAGAAATGAAACTGATGTCTTTTTTCCTTAGTTTCTTATTGTCGATGCGAGGTGGCGTGATGTCTCAGAGATGTACCTAGCACCTAGGCTGCTGGGTGTGCGTCTCCTGCCTTTGTCGTGTGTTTTGATGTGATTTGATTCTATTTTGTTTTAGTGGGATTTCGTTTCGAAGCCAGGACGCTGAGTGTGTTCCCCCGTTACAAATGTTTGTCTGTTTTGTGTTTAGCTCGTCTTACAGCATCATTTCCACGCATTTTGGCACGCAATACCAGCACGACATAAAGGGACACAACAGCGCTGATGTATGCCGTTCTTTGCGTCCGCGTTCTATTGCCCTGGAAAACCTCGAGCGATGCTTATCTCGAAATAAAAGCAGCGCGAAAGACAGAGGGCCAGTAAAAGAAGGCCACATACAGCAGCGCTGTCCTTCTTTTTCTGATCCTCTGTGTTTTGCGCTGTTTTTATTTCGACTGTATCCTACCAACTCGCCCTGCTGAAGGTGTTTACTTCGCCGCAAATACGATGCGCCAGGAGACCCTGTTTGGCGCAACTGCAAGAACGCAGCTCGGGGACCAGCACCTGGCTTTCGATTTTTGGGTCAACTTAAACTCCAGCATCTAAGGCTGGCTCGAGCTCCTGCTCACGCGAACGTGTGGTCCAACATTTTTTTTCTCAGTTCTTCGAGGACCCTGAGACCTAAATCATAAAGCTATTTATCGACATCGCGTAGTCAGGCTCGTAAAAGTGGTGAGACATCAATAACGGCGTCGGTCAGAAGAGAAGGCGCAGTCAATGTTTTGTTCCATAGAATGAAAGTCAGTGCGTGCGAAACGAGAGGTATTTTATGGTAAGGAGGAAATTCTTTCATTAGAAACTTGGCACAGAGCGATGTTGTTGTTCCGAGTGAGTCAATTCTGGGAACTAGTAGTCGTGGTGAGCGAGTGCGTAACCATGCGGCGATTATTAAAATGCAAGAAGCCTTCTGTGAGACTAAGTATGAGCATTATTACGGACAAGGCAACAAACCAAACGCTGCCGAGTCATATAAAGACATGACTACTAGCATAAAGAGACAAGGACGGGAAGAAACACGGAACAACGCTAGACTTCCACTGAACTGAAGTCTAGCATGATCGGGTGTTTTATAGGTGAGCTGTTGTATTGGAGGTTTGTCGTGTGTTGTAGAAAAAAAAAATCGACATCATGAACCGGCATGCGCTCTCTTCGTCCTCTCCTTCGTCGTCTTCCTCTTCTTGTTTGAAACTTTTTAGCGCGCACAAAAGACGAGGACGCAGAAAGAACGCACAAACGAGCGCTTCTTTCTGCGTCCTCGTCTTTTTGAGCGCGCTAAGAAGTTTCAAACATGAATTCATACCAACTCGCCCAGCTATCAGTTTTACTACTTCCTCTTCTGCTTTCCTCTCAGAAGACATGCGCCGATTTGTCCTGCATGGGATGGAGCAACTCTGATGGGCGCCAGAACGAGTACAGAGAGAGAGGGAAAGAAAGAGAGAAATAGGGAGAAGGGGAGAGAGAGAAATTCTTGGCGTAAAGGATTTCAACCCGCGTATCCACGATCCGAAGGCAGGTGTCGCAACCACTCGGCTATCCAGACACTCTAGCAGATGGTAGTATAGCCGTGTATAGTATGGTACAGCAAGGAGGTGGGAAACGGAAGTGAGGGTAAGGAGGAGAGAAGAGAGGAGGAGAGAATGAGTACAAAGAGTGAGAGAAAGAACGAAAGAGATAGGAAGAAAGAGAAAAACATAGAAGGCAAGAGTAGGACTACAGATTGAGAGAATCAAATAACAATAATATATGTTGTTTTACGTCCCAAAACCACGGTATGATTATAAGAGACGCTGCAGTGGAGAGGTTCGGAAATTTTGACCATCTGGTGTTCCTTAACGTGCACTGACATCTCGCAGTACACGGGCATTTCGCCTCGAATCGGATTATACGTCCCACTACTAAAAATTATGCGTCCCAAAGAGATAATAAAATTAGAGGAAGGCAGGGAGGTTAATCAGGATTGTAGCATCCAGTTTGCTACCCCACAATAAGGGGAGGAAGGAAAGAAAGATGGAAAGAGAAGCGGAGAGAAGAGCAGCACGTGAAAAAAAAAAAGAAGAGGGAGAAACGAAGGTGCAGAGCAGGAGTACTAACATAATTTCGGTAGGCCACTGCCGCGCAAAACGTTCAGTAAGGTCTTACTTGATTCCTGGTGCAACGACACTTCGGATCGGCATTCTAGCCCTGACTGTTCCTACAGGGGACTGTCGTCAAAGCGGGCCAACACAGCAGCCAGCGTCAGTCTGCGCGAGCTGTAGCAAGGGTAGCGACAAAAAACGTGTTCTATCGTTTCTTCACTGCCGCCGTGGTTGCAAGCAGCGCTGCCTTCCATGCCGATATGATTATGAGGAATCCGCAGTGCAGGGCTCCGGATATTTTGACCATGTGGTGATCCTTAACGTGCACAGGCCTCTAAGCATTTCGGCGCCATCGAAATGCGGTCGACGCAGCCGGGACACGATCCCGCGACCTTCGGGTCAGCAGTCGAGCACTCTAACCACTAGACCACCGTGACGGGTTCAGCTGTGCATAAGAGCTTGTGCATTCTTCGGAATCCGAGCGCTGGCGCGAAGGTCCGCCAACGCCATCGCTCAGCGAAAGCCTCTTGAAACGAAAAATATCTGTTCAAGACTATGGCTTGATGGGTTCGTAATGCATTTTGGAAAAGTTAAAGCGCACACAGTCGAGGGCAAAGGAAGAAGACAGGAGACACAACGCTTAAAATCAGCGTTGTGTCTTGTGTTTTTTTTTTCATTGTCCCCGTCTGTGTGCGCTGCAATGTTTCCAAATGCATCTGTGCATGCTTCCCATGAGGCGCTCACTTATGCCGGCTTCCGTTCCCGGACGCGTTGTTGTTTCTAGACATACACTTTTTTCAAAGTGAACGTCAGCCGTTCTGCTCAAATTTGCCTGAGGCTTCTAGAAAGCTTGTACTCTTGCCTTCTTTCAAAGCGCTCAAGCGAAAACCCTAAATTATCAGTGATGTGTATTCTACGACGTGCCTTTGCGCGATATTATTAAAAGGAAGCATTCATTAAAAGCTGACCTGTTAAAGTGTTGAGGCGTGCCTGCCTGGTTTACGCCATCGACTACGTTGTAACTGTCACCCAACGTCGTAAGAAAATGTTGAAATTCTTATTCATCGTCAGTATTCGTGCGTCCACTTGCGAAATGTGCAGAGGCTTACATTCAACACTGTGGTAGTAAAACCATGGTATTTCTTTCGTATGAACAGGCGTGCTTGTAACCTCCAGCGCCACGGGCGCAGCCCAGCGGCAGCACGATTTTGCTGGGCGCATGCGTTGAGAGAGTAAGCTTTCATCGCGCGCGTGACGCAGTCGGAGTGCTCGCGTGTCGCTTCCTAGATTTTCTTTGCGTCAGTACACGGTTTACAGTACATAGCGCAAACGTGCGAATGATAAGAAAACGTCGCCAGCACATGCGCTGTGATAATCGACGTTTTAGTAGGGCTATAATTGTGCAATATTTGTTGGCACCCCTATTCACTGACTTTTCATTCAAGCGCCTGGTTGAGTTAATTAGCTTAAGAGAAACGAAGCCGATAGGTTGCAGACTTTGCACAAATACAACTCACAAGGTCCATTATGCATTCACCTAAGATGATTCCAATGTGAAAGCCATCCTAATTTTTACTTTTTCTTCTCAGTCGATTTATTCATGGCACCACCTCCGAAAGCTTTTTGCACCTAGCGTGGTTTTGCACTGCCTTCAGTGATCAGAGACATTGCATGCTTTCTGCACCTCACGTGCCTCCGGGATCGGCGCACCTATGACAAAGCGACGGTATCATACCATGAAGTCACATCACAGTGACGTCATGACGATGTCACAAGTTATGAGGGTCCGTGACGTTCCGATGGCATCATAGGGTGGTGTCACCACATAATTTTTTACATCACTCATGTCGACGCGAACGGTCAGTTTTCCTGTTTGGTGAGGCATCTAACGTCTTTCACCTTAAAAAATCCAAGTGGATATAGCTGTGTTCCTTTTCTTTTTTTTGCTTTCTGTCGCGATTGGTTCGCTCCGAGACGATATGCAACATCTGATTGAAGGCCGGGCGTGTGAACATAGAGTAAGGTGAAACGGTAGGACTTTGTGAGAAGCATTCATCGTTTCATTTTGATTTCCGCATCTCTAACGAAGATTCTTTTCTTTGTCGTGACCCGGGCTTAGCTTCGTCCACATGTGGCGCCAGTTGCGACGGAACCGGACTCCGTTTGGTAGCATGACTGAGTATCCGGGTTGAGGAACTGATGCTCGCAAGTTGGGAAAACGAGAACAAACAAGTTGACTGGCACTTTTTGTACACCTATTTACGTAGTTCAAAGGTAAGAGTTCAGCGACGAGCGAACTGGATGAGCCATTATAACGCAGGGCTCAGAGCGTTTCGTCTCACTCAGCACCGACGTTATTACCCCCCAGGCTGGCTTCTTCTTCTTGATTGTAGCGAATCACACACACGACACCACCCACCATGACACCAGCCAATAACACATTGTCGCCGAGGGATTGTTGAGCAGGCAGAGTAAGAAAGTTCCAAGCAGGCGATCAGTGCCAACTCTCGCAGAAACCATTGAATAACGAAAGCAACCACCTTGTTCCTGCGGGAGTATTTGCAGGAACCATAAAACACTACTGCGCAGCGCCATTTGATATGTAAAAGCTCTATTGACAGCGGCGTGCAGCCTGCTAGAATAAAACTACTGTCGTGACTAGGGTGGCTGGACGTTATAACGCGATTGCGTTACAGCGTATATGCAGAGAAGCCGTCTGAAGGAAAATCGGAGTGAAATCGCTGCGATTTCGCTCAATTATTTCCGGAAAAACTTCGTTAGATCAAGTTGAGTGCCACGAAAGCTTCGCTAACTCGAGTTGATGACAACCTTGAATCCTATGGGTACGTGCCGGGAGTAGAAATGCCTTCGTTTGGTTGGGAAATTTCTAAAGTTGGGTTTTGTTAGAGCGTGTTTTAACTGTATCTGCTACACCACCAGGTGCAGGTGGCAAAAATAGCAAAGTTTTATACACGTTTTCAGTTTCAGTTTATTTTCACACATAACAATTTATTACAACTAATATACAAAGAAGGCTCCCGAAGTCAGTGACTGCGCCAGGACATTTGATAAATTGTTCTACAAAAATACAGTAGAATACAAAGCAAATAATAAATTCACATAAGCAAAAATTCATTAAACTGAGTGTGGACGCACATCAAAGGCAAAGGAAGAAGGTAAATACACAATCATGGCTAAATTACACAACTACAAATTAGCGAACAAACATTATATAAAGTTGGTCAGACAGTAAATTGTTTAAATGGTAATAAATGAATACAAGCTAAATGACAGTTTAATGTCCTCGGCCTTCGTTTCCCGCATCCGCTAATGCAGTCATTAGTATTTCGCCGATCGAAGTAAAATATGAAGTAAACGCAAGCAGACATCGCAATAGGTTTCTTTGTCATTGATGAACATTCCGTGAAGCTAAAGCTTTACCGTACTTATTACTGAAAACTGTAAATTGTATTGCTCTTCGCCTGCGCGGATACATTTCTCATGTAACGGAAAAAAATCGCGGAAAAAACGTCAGAAGAGACGATTGACATGCTTGTAAAAGAAGGTCTCTTAACCCATATATGCCCAAACTCAGAAAAAATGACAAAACAAATTTTTTTTTTACAGAAAGTGTAGTTCTACCCTCAAGCGATAGCACAAGTTCTTTATTTACTGCCAGGTAAACGCAACACTGTTTTTTTTTCAAGCCGTCCTATACATAGAGGGCACTGGGCAGTACGGTTGCTATGTGTGGGTGTGGTAAGCCTTGAAACATTTCACGTGCACAACCGACATTACATTTCTTCATCTCCATGACACATTTCATAAAAAGCACGCGTTTGCCCAGAGAAAGTGGTCGGCACGTGGCAGCATGAAAAGCAAGCAATGTCTAGGCTTGCACACGTTGAGAATGAGGCCTGCTTGATGCGGTGTATGTGGCGCTAGTCATCAGCTAAAGAAATAGCGATGTTAAAGTGCATCAAAGAAGCGTCCTATATGTAGGACACTGGGCATATACGGGTTAAACCTTACAAAATGCCGCTTCCCAAGATCACGCGACGATAAAAAAAAAACGTTTATTAACAATATCTGGGGTTTAACGCACCAGAATCACGATATGACAATGAGAGACGCCGTAGTGGAGGGCTCCGGAAATTTCGACACCCTGGCGTTCTCTAACGTGCACCTAAATCTAAGTACACGGGCCTCAAATGGCAGTCTGCCATTTGAATGCACGTTCAAACCTGTTATTTGGATCATAACTCTCACCAGTAAATTTCCCGATATCGAGAATAAAAAAAAAAAACGAGAGAAAAAAGGCATAAGCAAGAGTGCACCTCGGCCTTTCGGTTGTCTTGACTTTTCTCTTCTGTCCGTGTTTGCACGCCCATTCTTTTCGCATGAATAAGAATGTCATGCATGTCACACATGTATCTCGATGGTAATTATGACAGACGGTCGATTTCACCCAAACTTCCCAACAGCAATTGGTAATTACACCTAACAGAGGTTTATGTGCGGATATTTAAACTCTGCGGTTTCGTACAACACAAAAGTGCAGTCAATTTGGGTTTGCCAAGAGAGATTTTTGGTAGGCTACGTCTATGAACACAGCTAGGTATCCGAACAGCAAACACTGGGATGTACCGCGAAAATTCTCTTTGCATTAGACCACACTAAATACTTGAGTTGATGACGTTCATTCCGATGATTTCCAAAAGCCAGACAATATTGGTTTACAACGTGTATCTATTACAGCCGTTTGTCACGAGACGAGAAGCCGGCTTGTCACTCGCGTGGTTTTAATAGGTTTTGCTTTTGTTTTTAAGAAAGAAAGGCAGTATTGTTTGTCTGCACCGCTTCTTTCTCATGTCTTGAAGTAAAAGTTGAGCTATAAAACTTACTTATACACGCATGGTTCCCTGCTGCTACAGCCCGCGTATGCATAGCACATAAGGTAAGAGGTAAGTTTAGAAAACACTTAAAAACGTAGCTGAACAAGCCGCGCATA
>NC_051184.2:59776805-59796805 GCF_013339695.2 Rhipicephalus sanguineus | reverse complement strand
CGCTTTGGCGATGCGGCACGCATGCCCTGCAAGCAAGACACAGGGTTCAGCTAAGAGATGGCACCTTACGTGCGTTCGTTGACGCTACATCGGCCGCTGCTTGCAACGCGATGCGGATTGGGCACACTGAACTTTGGCGAAGAAAGCAAAAAGAGCACAGGCATTATTTTACTTCACTGAGATTGATAACCGCGACGGCAGCGGGCCTGGCACTTGCATGTTGGTAGAATGCACTGCTTACTTGCTCGCTTTAGGGCGCAGCCTCTTAGCTGAATTATGTGTCTTACTTGCACAGCATGCGTGCAGCAACGCCAAAGCGCGCGTGAGGAGAGCGTCCTTTCGCTCGCGCCGTAATATAGGAAGTGCGCACCGGCGAGCCATTTCTGATGGTACACAAAAGCGCGCAAGCATTGCAGCGCCACGCGGCCAGTGTATGGTTACTGGTTGTTAGGAAGAATGAAGACTTATTTAAGGAGCCGAAATGGGAGCACAGCGTCTTGGGGTGGGGAGAAGGGGGATGGAAGTATTGGATACTGTTGTGGCTGGGTTGGCATGGCAGGAACGAAGCCGGCAGCAAGGGCAGGAGTGGGCAGGGGTCTCGTGCTCAGCGGTAGGCCGCAACTCCCGTTTCGTCCGCCAGGCTGCGGTCCGTGTAGTGAGTGTAGGCCGGCCCGTTGGCGACCGGCAGGAGCAATCCTGCTGTGTAGCTGTTATCCCCCTCGCTCTATACCACAATGCCACACCTCGGTTCAATGAGCACCCACGAGCGGCGCTGCATGTACCGGCGGTCACGCGCTCCGAGAGTCTTATTTCAATCCGAGAGTAATGTGCTCTCGATTTATACTTGTTGCCGAGGAACATTCAGCACATACAGTACGTATCTTTACAGTGGGAAAAATCTTTACCGTAGGTGGCATTGCTTCGGAGATTCAGTGTGCCAGCAGGGACCCTGCAGGTTAAAAGAGAAACACGCTGGTATCAGGCTTTACGTTGCCACGATGACAATATGAGAATGAAAAGGGCTTTGTGGTTGCTGACAAGAGCAGTTTGTGTCTACGTAATTTTCTGCTGGGATACTGGTTGCCTTTTGTCGCACGTTTAGTGGCTTCTGTTTTGTATTAGGACAAGACAAAATATGAGACAAAAATCACGATAGGGTTGCGCACGAGGGCTCCGGAAATTTTGACCACCAGGGGTTTTTCACGTGCACCTAAATATAAGTACAAGTGCCTCGAGCATTTCATCTCCGTCGAAAATACGGCTGTCGCGGCCGCGATTCGATCCAGGGACTTTTGGATCAGCAGTCGAACGCCAGAGCCACTAGACCATTATGGCGGGTTAGGTGATTTTATGAAAGGGCTCACATTGCGCTGTTTCCGGAAATGTCTGGTCCTTGCGCCACGCTCTCCTGGCTCGCACTTGCCAGTGTGTGAGGTGCACTGGTGTTCTCCATAGGAAACCAAAAATCGCCTCCGGATCGTAGCTGATCTACATGCGCTGAAAGCAGGAAAGTTGCTCACGCACGCGGTGACAATACTTTTGCGAGGCAAAATTTCCATTGTGAATAAAGAGTGCAAAGCAGTTAGTTCGACTAAAACACCTGTACGGGGTTGTTAGTTCGAACTCGTGAAGTTTTGCTCACGCCTTGAATGTGGTAGTTTGAGAATTGAATTTTTTTGCACAAAAGAAAAAGCCAACACCAGCACCACTGTGCGAAAGCATGTTGGTTTACTCGCTCTCTTCAATGGCTTATCGATGTGAGAAAGAATCGCGAAGGTTGTGGCGGTCTTTCTATATTTCATGCTTTATTTTTTGAGCCCAGAGTAAACATTTCTTAATTTCGAAATGTCAATTCTTGCCCTCTTTTCTCTTTCGCGAAAGCTTGGCTTTGTGACTCTATCCAATAGCATTCATTCAAGAACACGTCCAAGTCCCCCAAAAGAAAGTTTAGCGCATGCGACCGATGACCGGAGCAACAAAACACGACTTGCTTTCAAAACAATGTGTAGGATTGCCTGCAGTCTGCTGGCCACTTTCGCCCAGAAACGTGAATTTTGCTTCGTGCGAAATTGTGGCACGCTCGGTAATAACAGCGAATTTTGTAATAACTTTACCGCGCCGTTCATCAGTTACTAGTGTTTTTTCGGGGCCGCAACGTTTTGTTTTCATGCTGCAGAATGCTTCTTTGGCATTGAAATTATGTGGGAGAGGCGCAGCGATGCTCATAATAATATCTGAGGTGTAGCATACAAACATCACGATATCATTAACAGATTAGCCGTAGTGGAGGACTCCAGAAATTTCGTCCATGTGGTGTTCTTTACCATGCACTGACATCGCACAGTACACTGGCCTCTACTACTTCACCTCTATCTAAATACGACCACCGCGGCCGGTATCGATTACGCGACCTTCGTGTCAGCAGCCGAGCAAAGTAACCACTACACCACCACCGCGGACCAAAAAATTACACCATCTCCCGCTAAAGGGGACCATGAGGCGATGCGAAGCCGGAGCACTTGCACGATCGCGTTCCGTTGGCGTTCGTTTGGCATGCTACCGACCTCGAGTCGTGGAACGCGAAGAGGGACGCTACGCGCGTCGTATCTTCCATCTAGCCTGGCCGTTAATTCTCACAGGGCGAGCGGGGAACGCGGTCGACAGACGGGCGAGAGTGGGGCAGCGTAGGAGAGGAGAGAGAAGGGGAGTGGACGCGCATGCGCTCGAGCTCATCGCGGCGTTGCGCAGGAGAGAATTTCGGCATGTCTAGCCCGCGTTTCAGAGGAAGAGTGGAAAGGGGGAGGGGAGAGGGAGAGTGGAGAGGGAAATGGGAGAGGGAAAGCGGAGAGGGGAATGGGAGAGGGTGAGTGGAGAGGAGGTGTGTGGAGAGGGTATGCGCATGCGCAGTAAGGGTGGTCACGCCGCACACCACCACCACCACCACCACCACCGGATTGAGCTCCGCCTTAAGATACTTCGCATCTAATAACAACTGTGCTCTGGACTACGGTGTTCACTGGACTATGACTTCATTCTCAGCAATTATATGAACCAACTCCGCAGCTTTTGGAAAGAACAGTGACTGTGACGCAATTGCAGCGGTGATATTAAAATGAACATTCCATCATTTACTCGATACGTCTTGCACAAAATTTTGCTATTTTTGCTTCACTTGCCTCGTCAAGTCCTTTGCAAGTGAAGCTAGGGCGTAAGAAAAGAGGGTGAGGGGGGCAGCAAAGGGGAATAACTTAAGGCACGATTTCACTGTAATCCTACACATGTTAAAAATTATTGTGAGTTTCACATGTAAACTAGACGATGTCATAATGAGCACTCCGTTGTGGTACACACGGGAGTTTCTTTGACCACCTGAGGTTCTTCATTATGTACAGTACGGTCCACTCTTACAGGGAACACGCGAGCGCGTGGCTGACAGCCCGCGCGGCGCTGACTAGCGGCGAGATTTGTAAATGCGGCGCATGCGCATACACTTGTAAGAGCGGCGCGCACCCGAACGCCGTAATGAATCTATACGCGTGCGCTGCATTTACAAATCTCGCCAGCAGTTAGCGCTTCGCGGACAGCCGGCCACGCGCTCGCGTGTTCCCTCTAAGAGTGGACCATACTGTACATATATGTTGTGGTGAACTCTGAATGCGTCTCTGTCCAGGTGGTATCGAGACCTGCAGCCACCCGCTTCGCCTCTGCGTTACTCACACATAGCCACAACGTAACTGACAGCGTTACTTTTCCAGCATACTTTCTTAGAGTAATCAAGTCATCGTTGACAGCCTTCCTCCGTGATAATGCCTACAAGGCACTGGCTTCTCAACTGTGGCTAATGTGCGCTAGCGTCCCAACTCTCTGTCCACATACCTGATGCTGTGGCAATCGTGTCGTGAACCGTGTTCAGTGGGACATCTTTGGCACAACCAGGAAATCTGCAGAGAAGGAAACGTATCTGACCGTGTGGTCTTCTACCAGCGATGCCTTAGATAGAAAGAGCAACTGCTTTACATCAGTCTTTTTTTGCAACTACGCTATGTTCGGTTACAAAGGCAACATTTAGCTGGCTGATAATTTCCGTATATTAACATGTTGGGCGACGATAAATAGGATGCAACAGTACTGCAGCCGGCGCAAACAATAAGATTAAATCTCATGCGATTTCGCCCTGAGAATTACGCCTTGAGGAAAAAGTGGCAGTTTCTACATCTGCAGGTCCGCAGTGTTGTTAGGAATGAAGGATAGTGTCATAAGAGCACCCCTATTCGCAGTTTCATTTTCTAGGGAAGCTTGTTGCGAGTTAGATTTCTATGGCGGCTTCGTCGTACGCGAAAAGCGCGGCGCCGGCGGGAGTGTAGAAATGCGGCCGTTGATGGTGCACCGGTCAGATGTGTGTATGCGTCGTTTTCCAGTAACTGGAGCTCTTTCGATCGTGATGTTGTCGGTGAACAGCCATTTCTGATATAGATATCTGATATTGTATGGATGTCACTTATGAATTCACATTGATACTTTCCTTCTTGCCTGGACATTTACGCATGACCTTACGTAACAGCGCCGGCGCGGGAACGTGAGTAATTAGGCACGATAGTATAAACAGTAGCAAATAAAAGAAATACGTAAACGTACAGCGTAATAAATTTGAAATGATTGAACATAGGAGCAGGTAAAAATTGGCCGCGTATCTGCGTGCTTCGCTGCAAATGTCGTCGAAAGGCGATAGTCTACTGCCGGTCGTTTTTTTTCCCGCCGGCCGTTTCTGCGCCGTTTTAGGGCAGCCTAAGAAACACTAGCATTTTCGGCGCAGCCTAAGAAACACTAGGGCCTTTAGAATTACGTATCTATGTATTTTCTAGTAAAGAAACACACCGCCTAATACTTACGTATTGATGTTGATCCTTAGATATGCGTAATATTTGCTTTTTGATCGACAATATTCACAAGTATGAAGGCAGCTACCAGTTCAAGATGGCTGGGCATTCAGCAAGTGCTTAAACTTTGGCCGGGTGGCTGGATCGTGTGACAGACACAGACAGACAGAGACAGGCCAAAATTGCTGCGTTTAAGTTCCCCAAGAAATAATATAATCTTGAATAACAATACGAGCACGGCACATAGGGGCCATATCATATAATAAGCGCGGTTACCACATTTTCTCAATCTGGAAACGACAATAGGCGCTTCGCAGGAAGGAGTTTAGTTTGCTCATTTGAGCCCACCAGCTCTCTCCACTAGTTAAACAGTTGATTTCAGTGTTGTGTATTCACCATTGAATAAGGTCGGCAACCACGAGCGCCCGCGGCGCCGCCCGTGGAGTGAATGGACGGTAGTGTCTGGCGGACTTTTCATTCCTCCATTTGGCTTGGGCAACGCTTGTACCTAGCTATGTCAGCTGGTAATAAACCACAGTTAGGCATACATAACATTTGGCGACGAGTTCACGAATCGACATGGTGAGCGGCGGCGGCTGCAAGCCAACGGCACACAAGGCAACGAAGGTGAGCTTCGGTAAGCGTCGGCGGCAGTGCGCAGAACGGGTTGGTTTTGAACAGCGCTTTGAACGATGGTGCTTCGGAAGCTCGCGTTTCAAACGTGTTCTTTGACCGGCTGGGCCATATGGAAGATTTTCCTCCTGACAACGCGGAAGCCTCACCTATATATACCTCGAACGCCTACAGTTCTATTTTACGGCGAATGGTGTAGTTGAGGAGCAGCAGCAACGGGCAGTGCTGTGCATCGTTCATTGTTCGCCTGCGTGCGCCATCCTTCGTACGTTCTGTTCGCCGGCGACGCCGGCTGAGACACCGTATGCGGACGTTGTTTCCAAGCTCATGCACCACTTCACGCAAAAGGCCGTCGGTTATTGTACAGCGTTTCACATTTCACAAACGCTGTCAGCAGCCCGGTGAAAGTATCGCGGATTTTGTTGCGGACTTGCGCCGACTCTCCGAGCACTGCGAGTTCGGCGTCACCCTGGAGGACATGCTCCGCGATCGTCTATACTCGCCGACAACTTTTCTTGGCATTGAAGCGAAGGCTACAGAGCCACAATGCACGTATCCTACCGCTAATGAGTGTAGTCCCACAATTGCGTCCGTATTTTCTGCGTGAGATATAAAAAATGCTCCTTCATTTTCTACATGTAGCTTTTTGTGACGGAACGCAGCGCACACAAGCGAGATACCTGCATTTCTTTTACTTTACACGTTGTCACTTCGCGTTTTTGCGTGCGTGAAAAATTCGCGCCTTTTACCCGTTCCTTGGACGCTAAACAGCGTTTGCGTCGAAGTGCAACGCTAGCCATCACACTCCACGGCGTTACGAGACGCGCGCCAAACCGGACTACTTCGCGTAGCAGTACATGTGCAGACGCTCCGCCCCCGTAGCTTTCCCTCCAGTGCCAAGAAAAGTTGTCAGCGAGTATAGTCTTCGGCGTTCGGAACGAAGCGCTGCAACGGCGTCTCCTGACTGAGACTGCGTTGTATTTCAAGAAGGGGAACGAAAAGGCTGTCGCTGCATAGTATGCGATGCGGCAAACGGTAACCATCAGGGGGCGTTGCTGGTGGCTTCCTAGTTATATCGGACGGATCAAGCCCCAAATGGGGAAAAGCCGGGCGGTAAACAAGAGCGTTCCAAGGAGTCAAGAACCGGGTGGTGTTCCCGCTGCAACGGTGACCATGACGCTACGAGCTCTAGGTTTCGCTCTGCAGTGCGCCATTTCTGCAAGCGGAGAAGTCACATTGTTTGTGCCTGCCTTCAAAAGGAATATGCAAGAAGCACGGCAGAGAGCGGCAATAAGTGACCAGGGAACTTGGCATCCCTCAGGAGTGTACGGACTTTACCATATTGCTAGTGGTTTACCAGCTTTTATGGCAAACGTTATTGTGAACGGACGCCAGGTATCGATGGAAGTGGACCCTGGATCCGTTTGTTCCATTGTCAACTTGAGGACATTGAGCAAGCTGGGAATCTCGTAGAAGGCACTCCGACCAAGTTTCCCGGGGAGTGCGGACGTACACCCAGCAGCCTGCTTGTGTCGTGGGTGAAGTGGAAGTTCCTGTTAAGTGCAACAGTAGAGAGGGCAAACTACCTCTGCTCGTCACGAAATGGTCGGGAAGCAGCATCCTGGGGAGAGACTGGTTCCGACCGGTAGGCATAACACTGGAAGGACTACACCACTTCAACGGTGCTCCAGTTTCCAAGAGTCAGTCGAGAAGTCCAATCAGCTGCACGCAATGAGAGCAAGATGTTCACGAGCGTGAAAACTCTGCTGCAGGACTATTCAGATGTGTATAAACCTGAGCTTCGGAAGAGCATGGGTCCTCCGGTGTGGATATTAGTGGAGGAGCAAGCCACGCCTAAGTTTCACAAGCCACGGCAAGTACCTTTCGTGCTACTGCCTAAAGTGGAGGAAGCCATCAAACAGTTGGTGGAGAAAGGCGTTGACGTTCCAGTTATGTAAGCATTATCGCTGGGCGACGCCAATCGTTCCAATTCTGAAGATGAACGGGAAGAAGAGAATTTGTAGGGACCACAAGGGGACACTCAACCCAGTCGTCAAGTGGGAGGCGTATCCACTTCCAACTCCAGAGCAACTGCTCGCAAGACTAGGAGGATGTGCAGTGTTTTCTCGGCTGCACTTGGATCAGGCTTATCAGCAACTATGTGTCGATGAGCACAACACCATGCTGCAGACCTTTACAACTCACAAAGGCCTGTTCAAGGTAACACGATTGCAGTTTTGTGTGGCAGTGGCCGTAACCATCTTTCAACGTTATATGGAAGGGGTATTGAACGGACTGAAAGGGGTTGAGTGCTTTCTGTATGGCACCCTCATTGGTGGAAGAAGAGTCGCTGAGCATGACAAATGGCTGCGCAAGATGCTACAGCGTATCCAAGACGACGGACTTCGTCTGAATGCCGAGAAGTGTGCATTCAGGGACAAGGAAGTGACGTACAGCGGTAAGCACTGTTAGGGTGAACACGCGAGCGCGTGGCCGACGGCACTATCAGCGATCGTTGGAAACATTGCACATGCGCAGCATGTGCTTTGCGAAACACTCTTTCCACCACGCGCACTGCGTCATAGATATGCTTGTCGGGGATACGCTTGCGTGCGCGTAGTGGAAAGAGTATTTCGTAGAACGCATGATGCGCATGCGCAATCTTTCCACCGATGACCGTTACGCGGCGCCGACAGAGCCGTCGGCCACGCGCTCGCGTGTTCACCCTAAGAGTGCTCACCGCTGTACCTGGGGTAACGTGTCAACAAGGACGGAGTTAGTTCTTTGCGTGAAAAATTGGATTCCATCAAGCAAGCTCCGGAAGCGAAGAGCAAGAAAGAGCCGCAGCAATTGTTGGGAGCCACAAATATTTATGGCTGTTTCTTGAAAGGAGCGGCACATGTGTTGGATCGCCACCTAGACAACGACAAGGCATGGAGTTGGGCCGAGACGGAAGCGAAGGCATACCAGAGTGCCAAGAGCTTGCAGGAATCATCAGCCGTCTTAGCACGCTATGATGTCACACGTCCCATAAGGCTGGCCTGCGATGCGCCTCCGTGCGGGCTGGGCGCGGTACTGAGCCAAGTGGCTGACGACAGCGTTGGCAGACCAGCGGCCTTCGCCTCGAGAACCTTATCAAAGGCAGAGCGTAACTATGCGCAGATAGAGAGGGATGCTCTGGCTTTGCTATTCAGAGTTCACAAATTCCACCAATATATTTTTGGCCGGAAGTTTCAACTCGACAGACCATAAGCCGATTCTAGGCCTCCTGCACCAAGCCAGCATGGTTCCTGCCGTATTGTCACCTCGGATGTTGCGCTGGAGTATCCAACGTTCTGCATAAAACTACCAACTGTTGTACGTACCAGGCTCTAAGTCGCGACAAGCCGACGTTTTCAGTCCTTTTCCGCTTCCTCTCAAGGATGAACACGAGCCACCATTGAGAGATATTTTGCTGCTTGAGGCAGCGCCGGAATTTCTACCAAGATCGCAGCATTGACGTGGACGGACCCTGTTCTTTCACGGGTACTAGATTTTGCTAGGTTGACCTTCTGGGAAGGTGCCCGAGGAATTCTGTCCTTTTGTAGGTAGGAAGAACGAACTGTCCACCAACCGAAATTGCGGGCTGTGGGGATGTCGTGTTGTGATTCCAAGTACCGCGCAGGCTGCCCGGGTCCTAGACATCCTACAGAACACGCACCCAGGCGCAGTACGGATGAAAAGTCTTGCACGAAGCGCCGTGTGGTGGCCAGGCATCGACAATCACATAGAGCGCAAGGTAGCTGGCAACCAAGTATGCCAAAAACTCGGCAAGCGCCCATTAAGGCACCGGTGCACCCATGGGAGTTCACTAAGAACCCTTGGTCACGTTTGCACATAACATTGCCGCTCCCTTCAAGGGGAAAGTGTTTTGCTAGTCGTAGATTCTCATTACAAGTGGCTGGAAGCTTCCCTTGATGGAATCAATGACGACCTGAGCAGTTCTTAATGAACTTCGGGTGTTGTTTGATCGTTCTGGCATTCCCGAAGTGTTAGTGTCGGACAATGAAACTGCGTTTGCGTCAAAAGAGTTCGCCGAGTTTGCAAACAGAAACCAGATTCGGCACATTACAGTCGCCAAGTTCTCTGGTTTATTGCTGGGCATCTTACCCAGTACAACTGCAGGGAAGAATAAAGCTGAACGTTTCATGGGGAGACGACTGCGATCAGCCATTGACCGTCTGCATTCAGATTTTCAAATACTTGGATCATCTCACTTTATGGATGGTTCTCGACGTGTTCGGCATTTCGATCCTGGCGACGCTGTGTACGCACGGAACTATCAGGGTCGCACCAAGCGGGCCCCCCAGTCCATTGCTTCAGTCACCCGACCCCTTTCTTACCAAGTTCGTCTGTCTGACGGTAGCTTATGGCGAAGACATGTTGACCAGCTCCTCAATCGGCCTAGCCCACTAGCCCTTGGTGGAGCTGACGATGATTCTTGTGGTGACTCAGCCAATGGTGATTACCTCGCTGTGACTGCCCAGGACCCATCACTGCCAAATGTGTTGGACAATTCACCTATATCAAGTGCACCTAGCAGTCGCACCCTTGAACCCGATGGTCCTGATGTACCTGGAAGCCCTTCACAGGAGAGGAGCTCTTCCAGCCAACAGACAACAGCCGAAGCTTTTGGGTACCCTCAACGTGAGAAAAAAGCCGCTCAGGGTTACCGGGACAATATTCCGTAAAGGGGAAGGGATGTTACGTATTCACTAGTGAATAAGGTCGGCAACCATGAGTGCCCTCAGCGCCGCCTGTGGAGTGAGTGGACAGTAGGGTCTGACGGACTTTTCATTCCTCCTTCTGGCTTCGGCAACGCTTGTGCCCAGCTAAGTCATCTGGTAATAAACCACACTTATGCATGCATAACATTGAGTTGTTCAATTACCATTGTAATGAATGTCTCTTGTCATCGTATGACGTCTGCTTCTACAGAAAATGGAATTATCAAGACAGCGAGCAGCCATTCCGCTTCTCCCCTTATTCTTGAGAATTTTCGGACACGATTCTCGAAACACTCAGCATGTCGCAAATGCGAAGCGGACACTCGCAACATTCTAACCATTCGTTTAAAATAAATAATCAGCAAATTTGAGTGGTTGCGAAAAAGAATGTTTTGTTCGATGTGTATTTCGATAACAACCTACACATATTGACAGCGCCGTATGCCTTGGCCACCAGTTTAAAGATTGCTCTTTTGGGGAATCAGATATGTCATTCTACCAAGAAGACTGTCTGTGCAAGTGTAATTGAGCCATAGTAGCCCTTCCCTTCAGCCTCTGCGAGCAGCTATATTCATTGGAACCTTTTCTTTTTTTAGAAAATGACACTAACCTCATGTCGTTTCCCGGCGGGTCTGGCGCTTCTTGCATGAAACCGTGGCCTGTACTCGGTATCGTGACATCGACTATACCACTCGACATCGGAGGCTGAGAGGCGGTGCTTGCGTTGTCGGTCATGTCGGTGTGCACTGGAAGCGAAGGCGCTCATTTGCATCTCCGAGACACAGATTCACGAGGCATGAATATTCGGTACTAAGAACGGTTGGTAAAGAAGTTTTCTCCGAATGACTCTTCCAGGTGAATTCTACATTAGCGCCGCCTCCGTATGTAATTGTGAAAGCGATAGCCTTATATATGCCTCATCGAACATGAAAAGTGACCATCGTCGTCACTGCGAGTGCTGTAAAAACATTATCATTGCGTGACAAATTTCGGCGTCACAGATTGGCGTCAAAATCATGTCGCAAGTTTTTGGCGACCTTTAAGGGCTTGATGACGTCCCCCTGTAATGTCATCATGTCGTTACAGATCGCCAAAATTTGCGACGTCACCTTGACCTCATGATCAGTTCATGAGGGCGTAATGACATGACGTCAGAAGATGACGTCATCACACGACATCGTCGCTTGGTCAAAGGTAGGCCGATCTCAGAGGCAGTATAAAACCCCCTCAGGTGGAGAAAGCTAACACTCCTTCCTATCCCGGAGGCCGTGCTAAACCACGTTAGGGGCAGAAAGTTCTAGGAGATGGGGTGATCAATACATTCGATTGAGAAGCAAAAGGAGGTGGCTTTCGCCTTAGAGTGGTCTTAAAATACCGCGTGACTTTTTTTACATAGTGTAGTTCTGATCTCGTGATCATAATATGCAATTTGATATCATGTAAACAACGCCCGAGCAAGCTCAAATATGTCCAACAAAAACATATTAGCACAGCCAAGCACTTGCAATGGGAGCTGCGTTTGCCTGTTTTACTAAAGCAACCGAAATAATATGACGTACCATAGTACCAGGGTTCTAGGGTGACTGGCAGGGTCCAATTCACATTCCAAGTTTTATCAGAAGCCCTGCCGGCAGAAGATTAATTGGTTATTGTCGTATACACACAGAAAACGTGGGAAGATAGGCCACATTAGAACGTGCTATCTGAAGGTGTGCCTACAGCAGTGTTGTGGTTAGGGAAACATTTTGCCGTTGGAATGTCGCTGTACTGTCGACCTGAATAGCGAAAGCGCCTTGGAGGCTATTTTTGTTCGTTCTCGCGAAACTAGAAAAATACTTCCCACGACAAAAATTTGTTTAGAAGGTTCCTGACCTTGCTATGTCAAACTTCTCTCCAATATGAGCCTTTTTTCTTGCCTTTCGCAGCCTCGGCGATTATCCGAGACCTCCTGAAGCGCCTAAACCTTACTAAACCTTACTTCGTATAATGTTCTCAATTTGTTGCTGTCGCATTCATCGCATCGCCCTTGTGTTGCAACTTCGAGTTTCTTTTTAAATAAGTAAACTTACCGAAAATGTCATAAGTTGTCGTCAGTTGTGTTCTGAACACCCGATATTTTACATTACTTTTTTCCAAATTTTTGGCCTGAAACACGTTTAATGTAAGATCGTGTTGTCACCTTATAAGAAACTTTCCACCAAAACCTGTTTAAACAGTTCAACGAGTATTCACAGAGGTTAAAGGAATAATGATGAATACGGGATACTATTGAATAATGATTTTCCAGCAATAGATACCTTTTGCACCGCGCATGCGCAGATTAATACGAGAGTTATGTCCTGAGTACGATAAACCTTAAGCGCCCAAGCCAAAGCAACAGGCTTCCCTACAGCGTGCTACAGTCACGCGTAACATTGCGCAGAATTGCTGTATATGTTTAGTTATTTTTTGTGGAGAAATTAGCCAGTCGAACCTATACTCTAAGAGGTGTGCTAGATGATGCTAGTGTAGGCTAGCTGGTATTGCATCTTCTAGACGAAAAGGTCGCGAAAAACGAGGGCCATATCAGTGCAACGCGTCGCCATTTGCCCAAGCCGAAGAACGTTGATAGAAACGGATCGCGATAAAAATGAGAAATCATCATTTCTGCAAGTGGCGACGTATGTAAACACGCCTAAATTGAGCACATGCATGTCAACCGTGTGTCTTCCACGAAACAGCTCAGAAGCTAGGGCGAATTGGAGTTGAAGTGGGCGGTGGTCTCGGCGCTGGTACTTGGTTAAGTGAAGTACTGATAACGCACGTAACCATACGCAATGGTACAATACGTGAACGCACATTTAGCATAACGTCTCTGGTCCTGCAATAACGCCTTGAAGGATATGCATAATCAATTATGAGCGCTGAATGAGTCGATGCTTGTCTTCGTCGTTCTATCATGTTGATCTGCTCATTGCGCTGTTGTGAGAACATGCTTACCTCTAATCCCAGACATTCTCTTTCTCAAAATTATTCGTTTGCGTTTCACGTGCCAAGCCCAATATGAGAAACGCCCTAGTTGGGTAGGCGGGCTAAATTTTCACCACCTGGTGTTCTTTGCAGTGCACTTGTAGCTGAGTACACGGGTGTTACTAAGGCAAAAGCCTTAGATGCCTCATCAACGCGAAAACTGACCGTAAGCGTCGACCATCGACCCACGACGTCGCCGTCAGCACAAGTGATGCAAACAATCATCACCACGTGATGCTATCACCATATGACGTCATCATGACGTTCCATATACTGAAATCTGTGACTTTGCATAATTATGTCATCACGTGACTTCGTCGTTTGGTCAAAAGGGGGCCGATCCTCGAGACAGTGCAAACCACTTTAGGTGCAGAAACATTTTCGGAGTGGGGCTCGACAGTATCAGTACATTGAGTGAGAAGAAAAAAAAAAAGAAGGCTTGCACCTTGGAGTCGTCGTAAGGGAATGCATGAAGGACTGAATTTTCTGCATTTCGCCGCCCGATCGAAATGCAGTTTCCGCAGCCAGAATCAAAGCCACATCACCGAGCTTACAGCAGTGCTATAACTTATCGGCTGAACTAAAACAGCGGTACCACTGTGTTCCTGCAGGTCGAAGACTTTTCTACCAAAAAATTTCTGGTCAATCAAACATAGTTCACGATACTAGCAGTGTGGGCTTCGTGGTAATGCTTCTTGAATATGTTCTCTGTAGCGCGAGATAAAGATAGCACGAAAGAAATCACACAAGGTGGGCGTCGCCATGAACTCGTGTGTCTTGTCTTGTCCTCTGTACCGTCTTGTCAGTAGCAAGCAACAGCACAGATCGGCACACAACGTTGACTTCTTCACCTCTTCTTCCAGCTCCCTCTTCAGGGTATATCCCACTATGCCTATTAGCGTAGGTAAAAAACACGCAACACAACCCCCGGCGGCAAAAGCGCCGACCCGGCGCGTCTATGGGGCGTAGCAGAAGGAGGGTGGTAACGCTTGAGCCTGGATACGTGGAACGGCGTCACGGGATAACAGAGCAGAAGTGTTGTGGGATAGCCGGGACAATTTGTATGTAACGTCTCTCACTTTTCGAAGCACGTGGTATGGGCCCGTGTATCGAGAAAGAAACTTCTCAGAGAGGCGGCACGTCGCGTTGGGGACCCAGAGAAGAACGAGGGAACCCGTTGGAAAACGTTCGTCACGATGCGCTCGTCGTAACGGTGCTTCTGTGTTTCTTGAGAGGCCGTAATCTGTTGCGGGCGGGCAAGCTGACGGGCGTGGTCAGCGTGCGCAATAGCGTCGCGTGCGTATTCCGTGGTCGACTCTGCGCAGCCGGAAAGAAAGATATCCAATGGCAACGTTGGTTCGCGTCCAAACAAAAG
Source organism: Rhipicephalus sanguineus (assembly GCF_013339695.2). Taxonomy (NCBI): domain Eukaryota; kingdom Metazoa; phylum Arthropoda; class Arachnida; order Ixodida; family Ixodidae; genus Rhipicephalus; species Rhipicephalus sanguineus. The sequence continues at coordinate 59,782,145 of NC_051184.2, read as the reverse complement.
GTTAAAACGTTGAGTATCCAGCGGTGTCGTGCCGGAGGAATTGTACGCGAACGTCATGTAGGGCAGTGCAAGGTCCCAGTCACGATGGTCGGTCGACACGTATTTCGAAAGCATGTCTGTCAGGGTCGGTTTAAGCGCTCTGTCAGCCCGTTTGTCTGGGGATGGGTAAGAGGTGGTGAGCTTATGCTGCGTGGAACAGGAGACGCAGGATATCGTCAATCACTTGAGAAAGGAAAGTACGGCCTCGGTCTGTCAACAGTCGTCGTGGGACACCGTGCATTAAAATAAGATCCCGAAGTAGTAAAAAATCAGCGACGTCCTGTAGCGCAGCTGGTTGGCAGGGCTCGCGTGATTGCGTAGCGGAGCGTAATCGTAGCAATGGCAACCCACTTTGTTACCTGAAGTGGATGTTGGAAAGGGACCGAGAAAAGTCCAAACCGACTCGGAAGAAGGGCTCCGGTGGGATGTCAATAGGCTGAAGATACCCAGCAGGACAAGTCCCGACGGCTTCTTGCGGCGCTGACAAACTTCACAGGCGTTCACAATATAACGCCGCACAGAGCGTGCAAGGCCAGGTCAGTAGAAGCGGCGGGCACACCGGTCATAAAGTGCGAGAAACGCCAAGGTGACCAGCGGTTGGGGGCGTCATGAAGCTCGTGGAGGAATGTGGAACGCAGGGGCTTGGTACGACCCGCAGTAGATCGGTCCGGCGGTGACAATTACGCCGATATAAGGGGTCATCTTTGAAGGCAAACATGCGTACGAGGGCGTCGTGCGGGGAGGATCGCAGTCGTTGCATTATTTTACTGATATGCGGATCCCGACGCTGCTCGTCGCCGAGGCGAAGCAGGGGAGAGGGAAAATCGCAGTCGATCGTGGCAGTGCCGTAGAGTGCCGGTCAGCCACAGGGTAGCGTGATAGGCAATCCGATCTGGTGCAGTTTGCCACTCTGTACACGACCGTGTAGGTATACTCCTGCAAACGGAGTGCCCAGCGAGCGAGATGACCTGTGGGATCTTTCAAAGAGGTGAGCCAACAAAGGGCATGATGGTCGGTTAGCACTGTAAACTGTCGGCCGTATAAAGCGAAAATTCGCAACTGCCCACACGAGAGCGAGGCATTCGTGCTCCGTGATTGAATGATTGCGCTCCGAAGTGGAGAGCAGCCTGCTGGCATAAGCTGTCACGTGATTCTGCCCACGTTGTCGCTGGACCAACACAGCGACGATTCCGTAACCACTGGCGTCAGTGCGGACTTCGGTTGGCGCGGAAGGGTCGAAGTGCAGTGAGCCAGAAAGGGGAAGATGCGTGTCCATCGTCAGTGGTGGACGCTTGTGAACGTTGAAGGGGTTCCTTCGCAACGACGAGGGTCCTGCAGTTAGCGTGTTTGGGAGAAGACGATGGAACTGGTGCGGAATGCGCCGGACTCTTCGCTTGTTCCAGGCGGCGACACTCCTTAATACGGCGTCGATGGTCGTGACGTTGGTAAAAACGAGCAGATTGAACGCATCCTCTGCGACACCCTTCAAAATGTGAGAAATCTTGTCAGCCTCGGACATGTTGGGTCAACCTTTTGACACAAGGCTAACACGTCTTGAATATAGGTCAAGTAGGGCTCGGTTGACGTTTGCGTACGTACGGCCAATTCCTTCCGTGCAGCAAGCGGTCGAACAAATGGGTTGCCGAAAAGGTCACGGAGCTGTTGTTTAACATGTCCCAGCTTGTAACTTCGTGCTCGTGGGTCTGAAACCAGACGCGAGGAGTTTTTGTTGAGGTAGAAGATGACATTTGCCAGCATAACGGTGGATCCCAGCCATATTGATGCTGATGCGCTGTACTGCGAGCCACTTGTCACATCGATGTTGTTCTCCCCAGTAAGGTACCGGGGTCACGGGGTTGCGGTTAAAGCGACGTACTGGGTTGTTGTTGTCGGAGATGATGCCGACGTAGCTGGCGAAGGCGTGTCTTCACCCGAAGCCATGGCTGCAGACTTAAGAAGGCGTCCACTACGGAGCTCCGTCGTCAAAAAAAAGTACCCCGCACCTCCACCAAAAATGGTACGGGGAAAAGACAATACGAGTATCAGTAGCAGCCACAGCACAGATCGCCACTGAACGTTGACTTCTTCACCTCTTTTTTCCAGCTCCCTCCTCAGGGTATATCCCACTATGCCCTATTAGCGTAGGTGAAAACCACGCAACAATATTTTTATCCAAGCATTGAGCTAACTGCATGATTTTGAAGTGGGGAAAAAAAACAGCTAAATGGAGACGAAAACAAAGCCAAAGGAAAACACGGCAACCCAAAAACGAGAACGCAAACAAGGAGTTATTAGTCAGCGCTCGTCCAGCGTGTTCCTCGCTTGGGTTTTCGTCTCCATTAGCGCTGTTTTTCCAACTTACAAATGCGGGACCAACTGGCCCATCGAAGCACACTTCTGGCTTGATTTTTTATCAGGTGCGCGCCAGCTGCACGGAATTCAGTTCCACTTCAGCATGTGGCATTTTTCTGCGCTGCAATCTCTCGCCTATGTAGAAAGCCGCCGAAGGGCTCAGTGGCTACGATGGATTACACAAGCTTTCTGTACCATGCCAGGTAATTTGAATATGCCGGACTCAGACCATAGGTAATTACTATCATTGATCGAGTTTTACGCCATAAAATCACCTACATGATTGTGAGGCACGACCGTAGTGGCGGACTCCGGATCATTTAGACCACCTGGGGATTGTTTAACGTGCACATAAATCGAAGTGCACGGGTGTTCCTTGCATCTCGCCCGCCATTGACATGCGGCCGTCGTGGCCGGGAATCGAACCCGCGACCTCAAGCTTAGTAGCTTAGCGAGCGCGACCCTGCGTGCTAAGGCACCATAGCGCGCCAGTACCTCAGGTCGTGAATACCAGCGCCGTAATTCAACGAAGCTTTTCACAGCAACAAATACTCACCAGTTAAGGTCCAACTGGGAAGGCGAATCGTAATCCGAACTTTCACTGATTGCGCTCGGCGGTATGTCGATGCTGCTGAGCCAGGAGTAGCGTTTCCATTGCTTCTATCCTCTGCCATGTCGAAGACTGCGATTGAAGAGCACTGCCGTGTATTCGCAGCAGCGCTGTGTCGACTAACACCACATGCGCAATGAAAAAAAATATAGACAAGAAAGTCAGCTAACAAACCACCCGAAAGTCGAGTTCAGACTGTATTCTTCTTTCAAACAAAAAAAAAAAAAGAGACTGAATGACCACTGCGCCCAAGCTTGGTGCACCACACCGGGAAATAAGAACAAGCGCTAATATTTTTCTTTGTATACTCTTGTATGGGCGCTACCTTTGCACCAAGTTTTATTGTTTTTTTTTTTTTTTGCATCGGGATGTCTCTCGGCTTCGAAAGGGACAGTACGTATCTGGGGTATTGATAGTTTGGGGAATTTGTACAGTAACCAAAATTAAATATGTGAGCACAAAGGATGCAGGCAATAAAAAATCGCGCGCGGTCTTTTATGCCTGACTATTTATGCATTTCGCGACTCAAAGGCGCAAGGCAGCCTGACATTTTCTTCTCGTTCGATTGCGTTCACAATTACAATCGATTGCCTCACATCAGCCGCTTCTGAATCTTTCTGCACCTCACATGGTGTTGCACTGCCCCCTGTATCGGCCATGGTGTGACGTCGTGTTTTTGAAGTCATAATGACGTCACATATCTGGTGATATTTGAAGTTGTGATCGCGCCATCGCGCGGTCATTTGGGTATGAACTTCTTTTGCAACATTCGTGTTGACAACCGATGATTCACATTTCGCTTTTGATGAGGGTCTTAGGCTTTTGCCTGAATTCCAACGGCAGGACGACCCGTTTACTCTGGATTGAGTCTTTATTTAAAAAAAAAATGTGATGTATAGGTGGATGCAGCAAAATAAAGCGAAGGACACAGCTAACGCGCACTGTGCTACGGGCTGTAGTCATACGCCATAGAAACTTGAAACTCGAGGTCACCAACCTGTGTGCCACATTGCGAAGAGAAGGTGCATGATGGCGCTAGCGTCCACGGCAGCATCAAATAGTTGGCGACATGACAGAAGAAACTTTCGCAATATTCAGGTGTACAGCGCAGTGATCTTGTCCGTGACGTTTGTCAAAACACATCCCTATATTTCGAAACGACTAGGGTAAGAAAGAAGGGCTCCAGCAAAGGTAACATGACAACAGAAGCCGTGGGTTACTGCAAGCGTCCGTCACCGAAATTCGCTGCTTGCCTCACTGTACCTTAGTCCTGTGGCTTTTTTTTTACCGATACATGTTTTGTTCTTGTGATGGCTGAAGTAATTCAACTAGCAACAGAGCACAGCCGATGGGAAAACGGCATGCGCGCCCTGATTAATACCTTGCGGAGTGACACAAGTCACGAAATGGCACGTTGGCTGCTTGCGTGGGCTCAGGAGGCCTGTAGGCTTTTTGGTTCACGCTGGAGTTTCACTGCATGTTGTATTTTAAGCGGGGTTGACAGTGCCCATGCCCACTCCGCTTTGTAGCGCATAGACATGGTTTCGTGTTTTTTTGGTGCGCGTTGGCGAAGGCTATACTAAATCACCCTCTACGTTTTAACACGGGTTTTAAGGGCGAAGCTCCTTAGGGTGTGGGTCGTTCCCGTCTCCGTAGTAGTAGTATGTAGCCAGCTCTAGTTTAATGAATTGCTCACTAGATGAGAAATTCACTAGATATCATAATTTACAAGACATCGTAGTGTTCCTTGATTTAATCACACTAAAAGACATACTTTGCGGGGATATACTCTAGTGAGCCTTCAACTTTTTGTCCTAATGTAAATGATGAAGAAAATCTTTCTACAAAAAACGCAAAGCACACCTTGAGCAAGACGTTTGGTTTTGGGACGCTTTAAGTGCAGTAAACGCCGTGCATTGTTCGCGAAGCCTGAGCCCTTGCACAATCGCGTTCCGGTGGCGTTCGTTGGGCATGCTACCGACCTCGCGTCGTGGAATGCGAAGAGGAATGCTATGCGCGTCGCGTCTTCTCTCTAGCCTTGCCGTTAATTCTCACAGGGCGAGCGGGCAACGCGGTCGCTCTTGGAGCGCTTTCTCTTTCGCTCGGCAGCGGACACTTTCCCTGCATTTCACCGATCACAAAGCGGTGATAATGAAGGGACCACGTAAACCAACAGTGCAATAAAAGTTTGATGTTTAATACACGGTGTTCCACATTATTTGTATGATGTACTGGGCGAATTTCACGGAAGAGTTTCTCGGTTTACCGATGATTCTCTCCGGAGCTTCGCCCCACTCTTCATCATTCATCCTGTGGATATGCTGTGATTTTTAAGGCAA
>NC_051184.2:59752212-59776705 GCF_013339695.2 Rhipicephalus sanguineus | reverse complement strand
TAGATAAGGTCGGCAACCATGAGTGCCCTCAGCGCCGCCTGTGGTGAGTGGACGTCGGGTCTGACGGCTTTTCATTCCTCCTTCGGGATTCGGCAACGCTTGTGCCCAGCTAAGTCATTGGTAATAAACCACACTTATGCATGCATAACATTGAGTGTTCAATTACCCTTGTAATGATGTCCTCTTGTCATCGTAGACGTCTGCTTCTACAGAAAATGGAATTATCAAGACAGCGAGCAGCCATCCGCTTCTCCTTATTCTTGAGAATTTTCGGACACGATTCTCGAAACACATCAGCATGTCGCAAATGCGAAGCGGACACTCGCAACATTCTAACCATTCGTTTAAAATAAATAATCAGCAAATTTGAGTGGTTGCGAAAAAGAATGTTTTGTTCGATGTGTATTTCGAAACAACCCTACACATTGACAGCGCCGTATGCCTTGGCCACCAGTTAAGATTGCTCTTTTGGGGAATCAGATATGCATTCTACCAAGAAGACTGTCTGTGCGAGTGTAATTGAGCCATAGTAGCCTCCCTTCAGCCTCTGCGAGCAGCTATATTCATTGGAAACCTTTCTTTTTTAGAAAAATGACCACTAACCTCATGTCGTTTCCCGGCGGGTCTGGCGCTTCTTGCATGAAACCGTGGCCTGTACTCGGTATCGTGACATCGACTATACCACTCGACATCGGAGGCTGAGAGGCGGTGCTTGCGTTGTCGGTCATGTCGGTGTGCCACTGGAAGCGAAGGCGCTCATTTGCATCTCCGAGACACAGATTCACGAGGCATGAATATTCGGTACTAAGAACGGGTGGTAAAGAAGTTTTCTCCGAATGACTCTTCCAGGGAATTCTAATTAGCGCCGCATCTCGTATGTAATTGTGAAAGCGAAGCCTTATATAGCCTCATCGAAATGAAAAGTGACCATCGTCGTCACTGCGAGTGCTGTAAAAACTTATCATTGCGTGACAAATTTCGGCGTCACAGATGACGTCAAATCATGTCGCAAGTTTTTGGCGACCTTTAAGGGCTTGATGACGTCCCCTGTAATGTCATCATGTCGTTACAGATCGCCAAAATTTGCGACGTCACCTTGACCTCATGATCAGTTCATGAGGGCGTAATGACATGATGTCAGAAGATGACGTCATCACACGACATCGTCGCTTGGTCAAAGGTAGGCCGATCTCAGAGGCAGTATAAAACCCCCTCAGGTGGAGAAAGCTAACACTCCTTCTATCCCGGAGGGCAGTGCTAAAACCACGTTAGGGGGCAGAAAGTTCTAGGAGATGGGGTGATCAATACATTCGATTGAGAAGCAAAAGGAGGTGGCTTTCGCCTTAGAGTGGTCTTAAAATACCCGCGTGACTTTTTTACATAGTGTAGTTCTGATCTCGTGATCATAATATGCAATTTGATATCATGTAAACAACGCCCGAGCAGCTCAAATATGTCCAACAAAAACATATTAGCACAGCCAGCACTTGCAATGGACTGCGTTTGCCTGTTTTACTAAAGCAACCGAAATAATATGACGTACCATAGTACCAGGGTGCTAGGGTGACTGGCAGGGTCCAATTCACATTCCAAGTTTTATCAGAAGCCCTGCCGGCAGAAGATTAATTGGTTTTGTCGTATACACACAGAAAACGTGGGAAGATAGCCACATTAGAACGTGCTATCTGAAGGTGTGCGTACAGGCAGTGTTGTGGTTAGGGGAAACATTTTGCCGTTGGAATGTCGCTGTACTGTCGACCTGAATAGCGAAAGCGCCTTGGAGGCTATTTTTTGTCGTTCTCCGCCGCGAAACTAGAAAAATACTTCCCACGACAAAAATTTGTTTAGAAGGTTCCTGACCTTGCTAGGTCAAACTCTTCTCCAATATGAGGCCTTTTTTCTTGCCTTCGCAGCCTCCGGCGATTATCCTGAGACCTCCTGAAGCGCCTAAACCGTACTAAACCTTACTTCGTATAAGGTTTGCAATTGTTGGCTGTTCGCATTCATCGCATCCGCCCTTGTGTTGCAACCTTGCGAGTTTCTTTTAAATAAGTAAACGTACCGAAAATGTCACAATCAAAGCATTGTCGTCAGTTGTGTTCTGAATCACCCGCCGATATTTTAGCATTCTTTTTTCACAAATTTTTGGCCTGAAACACCTGTAATGCTAAGATCGTGTTGTCACATTATAAGAAACGTTCCACCAAAACCTGTTTAAAACAAGTTCAACGAGTATTCCCAGAGGTTAAAGGAATAATGATGATACGGGATACTATTGAATAATGATTTTCCAGCAATAGATACCTTTTGCACCGCGCATGCGCAGATTAATACGCAGAGTTATGTCCCTGAGTACGATAAACCTTAAGCGCCCAAGCCAAAGCAACAGGCTTCCCTACAGCGTGCTACAGTCACGCGTAACATTGCGCAGAATTGCTGTATATGTTTAGTTATTTTTTGTGGAGAAATTAGCCAGTCGAACCTATACTCTAAGAGGTGTGCTAGATGATGCTAGTGTAGGCTAGCTGGTATTGCATCTTCTAGACGAAAAGGTCGCGAAAAACGAGGGCCATATCAGTGCAACGCGTCGCCATTTGCCCAAGCCGAAGAACGTTGATAGAAACGGATCGCGATAAAAATGAGAAATCATCATTTCTGCAAGTGGCGACGTATGTAAACACGCCTAAATTGAGCACATGCATGTCAACCGTGTGTCTTCCACGAAACAGCTCAGAAAGCTAGGGCGAATTGGAGTTGAAGTGGGCGGTGGTCTCGGCGCTGGTACTTGGTTAAGTAAAGTACTGATAACGCACGTAACCATACGCAATGGTACAATACGTGAACGCACATTTAGCATAACGTCTCTGGTCCTGCAATAACGCCTTGAAGGATATGCATAATCAATTATGAGCGCTGAATGAGTCGATGCTTGTCTTCGGTCGTTCTATCATGTTGATCTGCTCATTGCGCTGTTGTGAGAACATGCTTACCTCTAATCCCAGACATTCTCTTTCTCAAAATTATTCGTTGCGTTTCACGTGCCAAGCCCAATATGGAGAAACGCCCTAGTTGGGTAGGGCGGGCTAAATTTTCACCACCTGGGTTCTTTGCAGTGCACTTGTAGCTGAGTACACGGGTGTTACTATGGCAAAAGCCTTAGATGCCTCATCAAACGCGAAAACTGACCGTAAGCGTCGACCATCGACCCACGACGTCGCCGTCAGCACAAGTGATGCAAACAATCATCACCACGTGATGATATCACCATATGACGTCATCATGACGTTCCATATACTGAAATCTGTGACTTTGCATAATTATGTCATCACGTGACTTCGTCGTTTGGTCAAAAGGGGGCCGATCCTCGAGACAGTGCAAAACCACTTTAGGTGCAGAACATTTTCGGAGTGGGGCTCGACAGTATCAGTACATTGAGTGAGAAGAAAAAAAAAAAGAAGGCTTGCACCTTGGAGTCGTCGTAAGGGAATGCATGAAGGACTGAATTTTCTGCATTTCGCCGCCGATCGAAATGCAGTTTCCGCAGCCAAGAATCAAAGCCACATCACCGAGCTTACAGCAGTGCTATAACTTATCGGCTGAACTAAAACAGCGGTACCACTGTGTTCCTGCAGGTCGAAGACTTTTCTACCAAAAAAATTTCCTGGTCAATCAAACATAGTTCACGATACTAGCAGTGTGGGCTTCGTGGTAATGCTTCTTGAATATGTTCTCTGTAGCGCGAGATAAAGATAGCACGAAAGAAATCACACAAGGTGGGCGTCGCCAATGACTCGTGTGTCTTGTCTTGTCCTCTGTACCGTCTTGTCAGTAGCAAGCAACAGCACAGATCGGCACACAACGTTGACTTCTTCACCTCTTCTTCCAGCTCCCTCTTCAGGGTATATCCCACTATGCCCTATTAGCGTAGGTAAAAACCACGCAACACAACCCCCGGCGGCAAAAGCGCCGACCCGGCACGTCTATGGGGCCGTAGCAGAAGGAGGGTGGTAACGCTTGAGCCTGGATACGTGGACGGCGTCACGGGATAACAGAGCAGAAGTGTTTGTGGGATTAGCCGGGACAATTTCGTATGTAACGTCTCTCACTTTTCGAAGCACGTGGTATGGGCCCGTGTATCGAGAAAGAAACTTCTCAGAGAGGCCGGCACGTCGCGTTGGGGACCAGAGAAGACCGAGGGAACCCGTTGGAAAACGTTCGTCACGATGCCGCTCGTCGTAACAGTGCTTCTGTGTTTCTTGAGAGCCGGTAATCTGTTGCGGGCAAGCTGACGGCGTGGTGAGCGTGCGCAATAGCGTCGCGTGCGTATTCCGTGGTCGGACTCTGCAGCAGCCGGAAGGAAGATATCCAACTGGCAACGTTGGTTCGCGTCCAACAAAAGGTAAAACGTTGAGTATCCAGCGGTGTCGTGCCGGGAGGAATTGTACGCGAACGTCACGTAGGGCAGTGCAAGGTCCCAGTCACGATGGTCGGGTCGACACGTATTTCGAAAGCATGTCTGTCAGGGTCCGATTTAAGCGCTCTGTCAGCCCGTTTGTCTGGGGATGGTAAGAGGTCGTGAGCTTATGCTGCGTGGAACAGGAACGCAGGATATCGTCAATCACTTGAGAAAGGAAAGTACGGCCTCGGTCTGTCAACAGTCATCGTGGGACACCGTGCATTAAAATAAGATCCCGAGTAAAAAATCAGCGACGTCTGTAGCGCAGCTGGTTGGCAGGGCTCGCGTGATTGCGTAGCGGGTCGCGTAATCGGTAGCAATGGCAACCCACTTGTTACCTGAAGTGGATGTTGGAAAGGGACCGAGAAGGTCCAAACCGACTCGGAAGAAGGGCTCCGGTGGGATGTCAATAGGCTGAAGATACCCAGCAGGAAGTCCCGACGGCTTCTTGCGGCGCTGACAAACTTCACAGGCGTTCACATAACGCCGCACAGAGCGTGCAAGGCCCGGTCAGTAGAATCGGCGGCCACACACGGTCATAAGTGCGAGAAACGCCAAGGTGACCCAGCGGTTGGGGCGTCATGAAGCTCGTGGAGGACTGTGGAAGCGCAGGTGCTTCGGTAACGACCGCAGTAGATCGGTCCGGCGGTGACAAATTACGCCGATATAAGGTGTCATCTTTGAAGCAAACATGCGTACAGAGGCGTCGTGCGGGGAGGATCGCAGTCGTTGCATTTTATTTACTGTATATGCGGATCCGACGCTGCTCGTCGCCGGGCGAAGCAGCTGGGAGAGGGGAAAATACGCAGTCGGATCCGTGGCAGTGCTCGTAGAGTGCCGGTCAGCCACAGGGTAGCGTGATAGGCAATCCGCATCTTGTGCAGGTTTGCCACTCGTGTAAACGACCGTGTAGGTATACTCCTGCAAACGGAGTGCCCAGCGAGCGAGATGACCTGTGGGATCTTTCAAAGAGGTGAGCCAACAAAGGGCATGATGGTCGGTTAGCCACTGTAAACTTGTCGCCGTAGAAAAGAGGGCGAAATTTCGCAACTGCCCACACGAGAGCGAGGCATTCGTGCTCCGTGATTGAATGATTGCGCTCCGAAGTGAGAGCAGCCTGCTGGCATAAGCTGTCACGTGATTCTGCCCCGTTGTCGCTGGACCAACACAGCGCCGATTCCGTAACCCACTGGCGTCAGTGCGGACTCGGTTGGCGCGGAAGGGTCGAAGTGAGCCAGAACAGGGGAAGATGCGTGTCACATCGTCAGTTGTGGACGGCTGAAAAGGGTTCCTTCGCAAGACGACGTTGCAGTGGTGTTGGGGAGACGATGGAACTGGTGCGGAATGCGCCGGCTCTTCGCTTGTTCCAGGCGGCGACACTCCTTAATTACGGCGTCGATGGTCGTGACGTTGCTAAAAACGAGCAGATTGAACGCATCCTCTGCGACACCCTTCAAAATGTGAGAAATCTTGTCAGCCTCGGACATGTTGTGGTCAACCTTTTGACACAAGGCTAACACGTCTTGAATATAGGTCAAGTAGGGCTCGGTTGACGTTTGCGTACGTACGGCCAATTCCTTCCGTGCAGCAAGCTGTCGAACAAATGGGTTGCCGAAAAGGTCACGGAGCTGTTGTTTAAACATGTCCCAGCTTGTAACTTCGTGCTCGTGGGTCTGAAACCAGACGCGAGGAGTTTTGTTGAGGTAGAAGATGACATTTGCCAGCATAACGGTTGGATCCCAGCCATATTGCTTGCTGATGCGCTCTCGTACATGCTGAGCCACCTTGTCCACATCGATGTGTTCTCCCCAGTAAGGTACCGGGGTCACGGGGTTGCGTTAAAGCGACGTACTGGGTTGTTGTTGTCGGAGATGATGCCGACGTAGCTGGCGAAGGCGTGTCTTCACCCGAAGCCATGGCTGCAGACTTAAGAAGGCGTCCACTACGGAGCTCCGTCGTCAAAAAAAAAGTACCCCGCACCTCCACCAAAAATGGTACGGGGAAAATACAATAGTGAGTCAGTAGCAAGCCACAGCACAGATCGCCACTCAACGTTGACTTCTTCACCTCTTTTTCCAGCTCCCTCTTCAGGGTATATCCCACTATGCCCTATTAGCGTAGGTGAAAACCACGCAACAATATTTTTATCCAAGCATTTGAGCTAACTGCATTGATTTTGAAGTGGGAAAAACAGCTCTAAATGAGACGAAATACAAGCCAAAGGAAAACACGGCAAGAACGCTAACAAACGAGTTATTAGTCAGCGCTCGTCCAGCGTGTTCCTTCGCTTGTGTTTCGTCTCCATTAGCGCTGTTTTTCCAACTTACAAATGCGGGACCAACTGTCCCATCGAAGCACACTTCTGGCTTGATTTTCTTATCAGGTGCGCCAGCTGCACGGAATTCAGTTCCACTTCAGCATGTGGCATTTTTCTGCGCTGCAATATCTCGCCTATGTAGAAAGCCGCCGAAGGGCTCAGTGGCTACGATGGATTACCACAAGCTTTCTGTACCATGCCAGGTAATTTGAATATGCCGGACTCAGACCATAGGTAATTACTAATCATTGATCGAGTTTTACGCCATAAAATCACGACATGATTGTGAGGCACGACGTAGTGGCGGACTCCGGAGTCATTTAGACCACCTGGGATTGTTTAACGTGCACATAAATCGAAGTGCACGGGTGTTCCTTGCATCTCGCCCGCCATTGACATGCGGCCGTCGTGGCCGGGAATCGAACCCGCGACCTCAAGCTTAGTAGCGCGACACCCTGCGTGCTAAGGCACCATAGCGCGCCAGTACCTCAGGTCGTGAATACCAGCGCCGTAATTCAACGAAGCTTTTCACAGCAACAAATACTCACCAGTTAAGGTCCAACTGGGAAGGCGAATCGTAATCCGAACTTTCACTGATTGCGCTCGGCGGTATGTCGATGCTGCTCAGCCCAGGAGTAGCGTTTCCATTGCTTCTATCCTCTGCCATGTCGAAGACTGCGATTGAAGAGCACTGCCGTGTATTCGCAGCAGCGCTGTGTCGACTAACACCACATGCGCAATCACTGAAAAAAAATATAGACAAGAAAGTCAGCTAACAAACCACCCGCAACTCGAGTTCAGACTGTATTCTTTCTTACAAAAAAAAAAAAAAGACTGAATGACCACTGCGCCCAAGCTTGGTGCACCACACTGGGAAATAAGAACAAGCGCTAATATTTTCTTTGTATACTCTTGTATGGGCGCTACCTTTGCACCAAGGTTTTATTGTTTTTTTTTTTTTTTTGCATCGGGATGCTCTGGCTTCGAAAGGGACAGTACGTATCTGGGGTATTGATAGTTGGGGAATTTGTACAGTAACAAAATTAAATATGTGAGCACAAAAGGATGCAGGCAATAAAAAAATCGCGCGGTCTTTTATGCCTGACTATTTATGCCTTTCGCGACTCAAAGGCGAAAGGCAGCCTGACATTTTTCTTCTCGTTCGATTGCGTTCACAATTACAATCGATTGCCTCACAATCAGCCGCTTCTGAATCTTTCTGCACCTCACATGGTGTTGCACTGCCCCCTGTATCGGCCATGGTGTGACGTCGTGTTTTTGACGTCATAATGACGTCACATATCTGGTGATATTTGAAGTTGTGATCGCGCCATCGCGCGGTCATTTGGGATAACTTGACTTTTTGCAACATTCGTGTTGACACCGATGGTCACATTTCGCTTTTGATGAGGCGTCTAGGGCTTTTGCCTGAATCCAACGGCAGGACGACCGTTTACTCTGGATTGAGTCTTTATTTAAAAAAAAAATGTGATGTATAGGTGGATGCAGCAAAATAAAGCGAAGACACAGCTAACGCGCATGTGTACGGCTGTCGTCATAACGCCATAGAACTTGAAACTCGAGGTCACCAACCTGTGTGCCACATTGCGAAGAGAAGGTGCATGATGGCGCTAGCGTCCACGGCAGCATCAAATAGTTGGCGACATGACAGAAGAAACTTTCGCAATATTAGTCAGGTGTACAGCGTAGTGATCTTGTCCGTGACGTTTATGTCAAAACAGCATCCCTATATTTCGAAACGACTAGGGTAAGAAAGAAGGGCTCCAGCAAAGGTAACATGACAACAGAAGCCGTGGGTTACTGCAAGCGTCCGTCACCGAAATTCGCTGCTTGTCCTCACTGTACCTTAGTCCTGTGGCTTTTTTTTTTACCGATACATGTTTGTTCTTGTGATGGCTGAAGTAATTCAACTAGCAACAGAGCACAGCCGATGGGAAAAACGGCATGCGCGCCCTGATTAATACCTTCACGAAATGGCACGTTGGCTGCTTGCGTGGGCTCAAGAGGCCTGTAGGCTTTTTGGTTCACGCTGGAGTTTCACTGCATGTTGTATTTTAAGCGGGGTTGACAGTGCCCATGCCCACTCCGCTTTGTAGCGCATAGACATGGTTTCGTGTTTTTTTGGTGCGCGTTGGCGAAGGCTATACTAAATCACCCTCTACGTTTCAACACGGGTTTTAAGGGCGAAGCTCCTTAGGGTGTGGGTCGTTCCCGCCTCCGTAGTAGTAGTATGTAGCCAGCTCTAGTTTAATGAATTGCTCACTAGATGAGAAATTCACTAGATATCATAATTTACAAGACATCGTAGTGTTCCTTGATTTAATCACACTAAAAGACATACTTTGCGGGGGATATACTCTAGTGAGCCTTCAACTTTTCGTCCTAATGTAAATGATGAAGAAAATATTTCAACAAAAAACGCAAAGCACACCTTGAGCAAGACGTTTGGTTTTGGGACGCGTTAAGTGCAGTAAACGCCGTGCATTGTTCGCGAAGCATGAGCCCTTGCACAATCGCGTTCCGGTGGCGTTCGTTGGGCATGCTACCGACCTCGCGTCGTGGAATGCGAAGAGGAATGCTATGCGCGTCGCGTCTTCCCTCTAGCCTTGCCGTTAATTCTCACAGGGCGAGCGGGCAACGCGGTCGCTCTTGGCGCGCTTTCTCTTTCGCTCGGCAGCGGACACTTTCCCTGCATTTCACCGATCACAAAGCGGTGATAATGAAGGGACCACGTAAACCAACAGTGCAATAAAAGTTTGATGTTTAATACACGGTGTTCCACATTATTTGTATGATGTACTGGGCGAATTTCACGGAAGAGTTTCTCGGTTTACCGATGATTCTCTCCGGAGCTTCGCCCCACTCATCATCATTCATCCTGTGGATATGCTGTGATTTTTAAGGCAAACGGCCGGGATGCCCCATCAAACGCGAAAATTGACTGTAGTCGGTGACCCGCGTCAGCGGCGTCCACACGAGTGATGCCAAATACCATCATCACGGGTTTACGTCGTAGCGTGACATGGTCGCTTGGTCACTAGTGGGCCCATCACGGAGGCAGTGCAAACGAAGTGAGGTGTGGAAAGCTTTCGGAGGGGGAGATCAACGCAAACGACTGAGAAGAAAAAGATGCCTTTCGCCTTCGATTCGCCTTAGGCGAATCCATGAATGACTGCTAGCTTTTTTTTTCGTTTCAGTTAGACAATATTTCAGTTTACACATTCAAGTTACACACTATGCACGTTTTGCACTACAAAATAAGCCAACTAAAGAGAGCCTCATACTCCAGGAGCGTCCGCTTGGCCGTCCAGCGTGTTGCACAGATGTTTCTTGGAGCGACACTCGCGCCAGAAATATGAAGGTAAGCAGCATGCTGTTTCTATTGCCCTACTTTTCTTTTACAACCAAGCTGTATGCCTCTACTCTGGAACGGTTTTGTGTCCGTGGACTAAAAACAAAACGCCAGGCCCCTAAACCATCCACAGACGCTCGCGTGCTCCTCTGCTAGCAGGTGCGCGCGTTCCTTGCGTTTTCACTTCAGACGTTGAGAAAGGGCATTCGAAGATGTAGACAGACGAGCCGGCGAACGCGTTTGCTGTAGACTCGGGCACAACTGCAATGCCACAGCTAAATTTAGAGCTGTGGGTGGTTTAGAGGCCCTCTAACAATTACAGGCAAATGGCGTATCTTCCTTTGCAATCAGGCATACAGCATAGAGTTTCAGTATTAGTTTCGATAAGGAAAACGACAAAGCAAGCATCAAAACCGCATTATGGATGATTAGGCGTCTGTGAACAATAGGAACACTCTCCCACGCGTTCCCGCTAAATATTACGTTGCAGTTGCTTTACACTTCATGCGAAGGCTTCGAATGAAGTCAAACGGCCTTTCCTTCCCCCAGCGTGTTTCACCCTTACATACATGAAAGGGAGACCCGTCTAGCAACTCACTGTGTTCGGTCTAAGACTGCCGTGGGTAGACCATGGAAATTAAGGACACCAGAAGAACTGCGTGAATACAACGTTCGATGAAAGGAAGGAAGAAAATCTTCTTGCTGAAAATGGTCGCGGAACAAATAACGTGCTACCACAGCGACCACAACGCGACTGTCACTACCTTTACTCTAAAGTTATATTAAGCAAATTGTAGCAGTATCTAGATGAACTGTGGCACTCGATTTTGCCGATAGCTGCTGCCCCGGCTCCTGGACTTCGCTGCCCGGCTTCGCGTCCATGCTTCAGGACAGCCGTGGCAGCTATGCCTGAGGAAGTGTTTTGGTCTACCCATCTTAAACCGCTCAAGCGGGCGTCGCGCACCGCCACTGCGCAGCGCGCGGCGCTATCTCGAGGTAGCCAACGCGTGGTTTCCCCGGTAACTTGCATGATCATATCTTGCGTGATGACGAAATCCGAGTCGTTAAGATCACGAGTGGCAGTCCGTACCCAATTCCCATAAAATACACACAATCAATCTGTCTGACATTCCGATTTCTATTGCATGCAGAGCACCCCTAATACGCAACATGGAGCGCTTTCGATTGTCCTGTTCACTCAAACCTAGGTTGAAAGTCGCACTAAGCAATAGGTGGTGTGAAAATTCCGGCCCCATCCGAAATCCTTTGCTATTGCATACTGCAAGCAGCAAATTCAATCTTGGGAGCAGGGAACACTCCTTGGTCACCATGTTTTGGCACCATATACTCGAACGGCAGCGGCTGAGGCGCCGTCAGATATTCGTAATTTTGCTCCAGTTGAGGCAGCATAAAAGTAGCCAAGAAATAGCCAAGTAGTCAAGACGTTTTTAATGCCGCCAGCGGCCTAGAAAAGCAGCCAAATTGGCGTAAAGTAGCCAAACCTGGCAACCCTGCTTGGCATCATTATCTGCTGGTTTTCACTGAGGTTGTGTAAAAAAAAAACAAAAACAAAAAAACGAGCCCTCGAAAATTCATTTTGATAATTTATACATTTGCTGGTAACATGACGCCTCTCTCTTCGCTCGTTGTATGGTGTTTGTGCTGATTCGGTTTTCTGTGTGCCTAACGCAAGTTGTGCTTTTGAAGTGCCGCACGCTCTATGCGTTCGCTGGTCGTTCTGCGTTTAGTGGATCGTAGTCTGTGGCCCTTTGTGCATGTGTACAGCCTGAATGCGTATTACGTCAGAACGTCTGAGTTAGCCAAATGCGCGGGAAAAGCGAACTCTGCTCTCGAAGCTTGCGTTTAGGGGCCGCGTTTATGTATCTCTGCATCCTAATCGAACGATAAAAATCATGCGAAGCGGCGAAACAGCCGTCTTTAGTATGCAAGGACGTTGTGGATTAAAGGATTATGCCCTTGAGCAGCTAGGTATGAGTTCGCTGGATTTATTACCTTCCATGGCAGCTGAATATAGATGGTGCCAGTTAGCAAGAACGCTGCTCGCGTAATATTGGCCGTTTCAAACTATCCTAGAACTAACGAACATTGCTGCACAGCATAAGCTCATAGAATGCCCATATGTTCGGCCATCTCAAGATACCTGGTCTAGGCTTGTATCGAGGAATTTCGCGCGAGCGAACTGTGTTCGATATATGGAGGAGTACTCAAGAGGGCACACCTTTACAATTTTTCTAGTGGCACGAGAAACCGAGGAATTCGGAGCCGAAGGCGTTTACTTCGGCTTGCATGACGCCCACAAATTATGCGTTGACCTTACGCAACCGTAAACACACGCCGATGGTACAAGAACAGAAGTTTGAAGTTCCGCCGACGGGTTACCGACGTTTGGGATGGTAACCCGTCGCGTGGTTGAGATGCACTCTGACAGGCGCTTCTTGAAAGCTTCTTATTTGCTGAAAAATTCCTCCTGGTCTTGCTACCGATCCCGGGACCAATGCCTTTCTGGGGCAGTCGCTCTACGAATTGTGCTATCCAGAAAACTAGCCATTGGCAGCGCGAGGGCACATGGACACATATTATGCAAATGAGCTCTGCGTGTTGTATCCGCAGAGGGAGACCAAAGCTTCACGAAACAACTTTAATAATGGTACTGCATGCTGGCAGCACAAAGGAACGATTCCCCAGTACAGAACATGAGCCTGAATATATATACGCACACCGGACACCGGCGCACGTGCCCTAACATGATGACGTAACCATCACTCGTTCAAGGGCGATGCCTTTCACGAACCGCATTACAGAAAGCAACACAACACTGCGGAATCCTTCAATGTGGCGGAAGGGTTCCTAAGGGAACCTAGCAATTATCCTCTTGCGGCACGAAGCCACAAGAAAACCCAGTTATCCCTTTCTTACCCCTTCGAACACCTTGAGTGATCCCGCAGAACTCATTTGCATAATATGCTGAACAATCCCTCATTACGTACCACGGATGTGACGGTAATATGTCCGCCGGTAGAATGGTCGGCAAGTGATCGTTCGTCCATCATAACGTAGCTAGCGAGTTTTATGCCAGCATGCCGACCGCCGCTGAAGCTCTTCATCTTCCACAGCTTCTATCACGTTAGAGTTTTGAGTCATTGCGCACTCATTACCGGATGTCAAAACGAAGCTCTTGAGAGCCGCATCCGCACTGGACGAAACCATGGTCGCTAAAGACATGATACAGCGTCCACGCAGTTCTGAAGGCACGCGCGCGGCCTACGCGCCGAGTCGAAACGAAAGTGCTTAAAGGGACACTAAAGAGCAAAGCGATTTTTCTCATATGAGTAACGTGCTGTTTCACGATACCAAAAACACCACGCTTGATGTGAGAAGACGCTTAGTAAGCGAGAAAACGCGCAGAAACAAAATGCAGGTGGCGACGCCACCTTGAAGTTTCCGCACCATTTGCCGTGACGTCACATGTTTTGACGGAGCCTACTAGGGACTATGTAGTTCCTTATCGGTAAAAATGAAGTACATTGTCCTCCGAGGGGGCCATAGACTTAGCATACCAAGTTTGAGTTAATTTTGTTGAGCTAATGGCGCCAAAATACCGTAATACACTGTGAAATTCGTGACGTCACGCGGGGAGATTTCGGCGCGAGATTTAAAAATGAAACTTTGAACTTGATTTTCTCCTCTATTAATAAACCCTTGACAGCGAAATTATGGCATTAGAGTTCTCAGAGCATAATTTATTGATCTAAACCGATTCATTGTTTCTCTTAGTGTCCCTTTAACTCTGCATCTGCTGCTGTATAGAGGTAGATTGCTAATGCACGATGATGGTTCGTAAGTATCAGCCACGCAGTTCGCTGCGCCAAGTAACACCGAAAAAGAAACAAGTTTGCAGCAGCCGCTGAAGCCTTGATCGCAAACAACGCGATTGTGCTAAGATCGTGCATGGCGACGACGCCTTTCGAAGGCCTGCGGCCGTTTCTGTTGTTCTCGCATGCCGATTTCGCTCCTTGGCGTCGCATATTCGCGGCAATTCGTGCTTGGCGCGTTTCGAGGATCGCCCGAATTAACCGGGTTGCGGCCAAACGTGACCGAAGAAACGAGAGTTTGATGCTATTGAACAATACATAAACTTGCCGGGGCGAAAGAACAGGCCCGATTATCCGATTTTCCGAATTAGCGGGGTCGAATTTACGAGCTTTTACAGTATTCGGGAAACCGGAAGTAAGTGCTCGACGGAGACAGCTCGCATAACCGTGTTCCGCTGAGCTTCCGCCGCTCGTTCAGATACAGCCATGCATGGGACGCGCAAAGAAAGTACGTACTTACGAAGAAGCAGCAGCGCATCGTGTCGCTAGGCTTGTCGCTGTACGAGAACCGCCGCGACGAGCAGATCCAGAATACGCGGCCAGGCAACGGGAGAAGAAGAGACGACGAGAAGTTACTGCCGATCACCGTGAGTGCAATGCTGTGCGAATAGGAGGTCTACATTAGGATCCAGCCTACTGGAAAGCAAATACGAGCGGCGCCGTGCTCGGCCACCTTCGCTGCATCTCAAGCCTTGCGCGGCCGAGTGCGAGCTTTCGCGTTTTTTTTTTGTGCGTGCGGGTGAGTGTGTGCGTGGAACTTTTTTTTTTTGCGTCGCATAGGAAAGCTCGAGATAATTTTCGTTATCTACTTGTCACGAGGTACGTAACCCGTATGTACGACGTCATCCAACGAAACGTTCAGGGAACACTCACTCCGCATTTTCCTTCCCCGCTGCTACGCTGGTTGCACTCTCGACTGTGACGTCACTGCTGCCACCTAACGCAGTCAAGAGTTGCCTTCCCGTCTCATCCTTTTCTGTTAGGCATAGCTGCATGTCCGCAGGGATCTGCACAACCACTTTGGGCCTGGAATTTAAAGCACACACAATTTCGAACAACGTAAGGAAAACATTTTCTTGATATGGATTGATGTGATAACAGGCGTTAAATACGTTCTTATCTCGCTCCTATTAAGTTGCGCGTAATTCCAAACTACAGCTTGTGTGCAGTGGCCATCTTCCTGCATCTGCATCAGCAGAATTGTTTCAACGGTCTGACGAGTGATAATGTGCATTTCTTAAGCACGGCACAGAGGTAACGGTCAGCTGTCTGGCGAATACGCTTTTACTAACGGAAAGTGACTGCATCTTACGCAATGAGCAGCACTCTTCTCGGAAACGTATTAAATAAGGAATATTCAATTAATGCTTTCCCAACCGAGTGTTTTGGCCGAAAACGACATAAAAATACAGACAGTTTTGCTTGCTTATTTGATTCTACGTGTCTTCAAAAAACTAAAAAAATTATTTAAAAGCGCATTATTCGCAAGATACAGGCAAATGTATACATATATCATTTTTATTATGCAGAGGTTTAGCTTCACTGCACGGCACCACAGAAAGTGCCCCGAACTCACCAGGCTTCGGTACAGAGTATGTCTCTTTCAAAATAAATGACTAAAGCACAGGGAAGAAAGTCCGCGAAAAAAAAAAAAAACCTTGGTGAAGGCTCGCGTGCATGTAAAGGTGTCCACTGCCGATACGCGGTCGATACGCGGTCGTCGTCCGAATCTCATGATTTAGAGAAACTAGGCAGCTATGTGTGTTCGCTGCCACACTCGCAGCAGAACTGAAATTTTTCATTTCACGAAGCATCGACCAACAAGAGCATTTATTATTTTGAACGGAGCTGTTCCGACACGCACGCACCGCTGGCGCGCAGAGTACATCTTTTTATATTTACGTTATCATGAATTAAGTCTTTTCTCGACCAAAATGCATGCGTTTAGCTTGTTTTTAAATTTTTTACTGTGCTATCGTTTGAGGCCAAAGAGAAGAGAGCAAAATGATACAGGGTAGCTTAACTGCGGAGCCCCCAAATGCTTGTTTCATGATGGAAGGGCCCATCTCGTCTTCGGTAGGAAAAGGGTTAAGGGAATATCGTGGCGTCGGATGGTACATAACTGGACAAAGAAAACTCGCTCGCATAAAGTTCGCCCGTTTCGTCGTTACTTCGAAAATTGGTGCAGAATACATTTTTTATTAACTGTTACCATTCAAGTTTTATATTATCGATATTTAATTAAACATTGATATAGTTGGCTACAGTGAACCAAAGCCAAAGGACGCTGATTAGATTGGGAAAAAAATGCAAGAACGTCCATGTACCAGGTATTCAATATTTATCCAAAATTGCTCACTACGAACGCTCCTCATATAGTACCTATCGTGGTTTCGGCACATTGCTATAGTGATTTAATTTCAAGGTGTAGCATTAATTCGTGAGTGCGTACGAAAATTCTGCCGGTCCCTTGCCTTCGCCGCTGGTCGACTAGCGGCGAAAGGAAGGGAAGCTCGTCACGTTATGTGAACGCGGGTCGATTTCACAGGTATTAAAACATAGGGCCCAGAATCAGTCTGGTATTGACCTTTTTATCGCGACCGCAATTATATGGGCGCACTCGACGGGTTTTTGCCGTCGCCATCATGTCCGTGTATAAAGTCCAAAATGATAACATCCCACCGCGGATCGTGTGGTCTACCGCGCATAAAAGTGCGCGAGCGGGGGCGACGAACGCGGCTGAAGCAAAGATCAGAGGAGCCGGCCCATCTCCGTCGCTCGGAGGGAGCATGCGATACCATCACCCCACTCGGTATGCCTGCAGTCGAAGCAGAGACGAAACGCCCCGCCCGTCTTGAACGATCACGAAAAGACTCAAGTGGAGGCGAGCGGTTGGGGGGGGGGGAGGCACTGGAGCAGTAACATTGAACTTTGATTCTAAGGGCGCGGTCTCGGCAGCCATCAGCAGGCGGCTCATGTACCCTTCTAAGCGCTGCGCTCTCAACGAGAAGAGACTGTGCGGAAAGAGCACCTCTTCCTGGAGCAGCCGTATTTTCTTACACCAGAGTTTTATAGAGTTAGGCGAGATCGGATCCAAAAGAGTTAGTTACCAGCCTCACTTCCTATAACATTACAATTTGTTGCTGTCGCATTCTTTGCTTCGTCCTTGCGGCAAAACTGACTTTTTTCACGTACAAGAGAAGAGTGGGCTCTTTTAGCCATTTTACGTGCCCGCTTGACAGCGGGCAGCAGGCTTGGTCGACCGTGAAATACATGGTCGTCCAGCGGCGAAGACAAAGCAAGCTTCCCGCGTTATGTGAGCGCTGGTCGATTTCACAGATATTGAAATACAGGGCTCAAAGTCAGTATGGTATTGATCTTTTTTCAAGTACAAGAGCGGAACGTGCTCTTGTGAGCTAGTTTATGTGTCCGCTTGACAGCGGGCAGCAGGCGTTCCAACGACAGTGACACATAATTGCGTATATATTTAGCGTCCATAGACCCGTACTGAGTACACTGAGCGAAGCACCGGGAAGAAGTGCAACACGGCACGAAAAAAAGAAGACTATACATGCGAATACAAAATGTGGAATACGAGAGCTCCTGACGTCGTCAACTTTCGCAACTGCGAATCATGCGATTTCGCAACTGCGAATCATGCGACTTTCCATCGAACATGTGTTTTCTGGAAATTCATGCTAAAATATAAACAGGAAGGTCTGCCGCTGCAGTAGTTCCAGCAACAACAATACCGAGGTATACTGCGTTCCTTTCCGTTACATCTGGCAGGCTTGTTTACTGAACCGATGGACGCTTGTTTCCAGCTATTGCTAAAACGCATGAATGGAGAATCTTGAAACACATTCGCACTCTTAGCATCGTCGCGTTCTCGCGATGGTAACATCAACGCACCGCCAGCACGCGCAGTGTTAAAGCCAAAGCGACAATAAGCACGCAGTGCGTTAGCCTGGAAGTAAAAAGGTAGCCGCCCTTAAGCCCTGTGGATGTGGTTGACCGGCGAGGCCATAAGGGCCGGCCCCTGTGTTTATAACTGTGTATATACCCGAGCCATACCACTCTGTGAAAGTCGCTGACCAGCGAAGCTGTGTAGCTCACGGCACGGAGGTGACACCGAATTTTGATGAAAGCTACAGAAATTCCCCTTTTGGAATATTGGCGTATGCCCCTCTGAAGTCTTCCGTTTGGGCAGCATGCGTTTTTTTGCCGCGACATCCATCGTGTTGTCTGCCTTGCCGCACGCGCTTGGCGTTTCGTGCGCGATCTTGAGGAGCCCTTTGAACTAGGGCAGCGTTCGTTATAATTGACTTGCTAGTGTGCGCTCGCGTGTAACTACGCCTAAGCCTGAGCCATTATCTTGTTTCCTGCTGTTAACTTCGATTCTCCTAATTTACTGCTCTGATACACACACACCAGACACGCGTAGTGGTGATTAATCATGAACTCGCCCAACACATAACCTAGCTATCTGAGTCTTTTTAAGTGGGAAATCAATGGTGTCACTTTCTCAAAGGGCGCTGACGTAAAGTATGCACAACAGCATCACAGAACACTACAAATCGCAAACGTGCGGTATTCCACCTCCTCACCAAAATTTAAGCAAAAAGCAGCCTGTCGACTTGCGCCGATTACAGACCAGAACCGATCCGAACACGGTGATCTCACACCTCATTTAGCCAGACTTATGCGAGACAGATAAATGCAATAACTGTGGCTCTAGAGCGATTCTGGATCACAAACTATGAGAATGTCGAGGGATATCGGACAATACCGGGGACGCAGCCTCTAGCGATCGCCTTCGCGCGCGCTGGGAGACTGTGTTGCAGAACTCTGTCGTTGAAGATCGACTCTGGGCTGTCCAGCCGGCCGAGGAAGCCACCAGGACTCAATAAGTCCTGGCCGTCACCTAGGCAGGACCTTTTGCCCGTTCCACAAACTCGCAGGAACTTTCATTAAAGTTATTTGCAGGTATGTCAGTAATCTGGAGGCCATGGCGTGCCTCAAGGCGGCGCATTTCAATGAAAATGTTCAATCGAAGCTGACCTGTCATCGTCTTCGATCACTTGACAGGTCCCGCCCGACATCGTCAAGCACCGTCGAGGTGTCGTTTCCTCAGGCATGGTCGTTCGTACACGTCCCCGAACGAACTGTGCAGCCGTCTACTTTACAGACGGAGCTGTGTGCTGCATGGAGGGCGTGTCACAGTGCTGTCGGGCACCGCCATGCCCAAGCTATAACGCATGATGACGAGACGTGGCAGAGGGCATGCGCATCCTTGCCTTCGACGTATGCTGCCCGTGCGCCACGCGTTGCTCTTTCTTTATCAGACTGCGTATTATTCCGATAAGCGGTCACGGTCACTGTTGCGGATTCGGGTGAAATTTACTTTAGGCGCTGGTTTCGGATTCAGTAAGAGCAATTCTACACTTTGTTCTGTGAAAGGAATTACGTTTGCCTAAGAAGATAACGCCGAAAACGCTTCTCCGGTTATTTCGCAATTTCCGTAGTTTGAGAGCACTTAGCTAAAAATAACGCATTTTTTATCACAACATTTTTTCCCCATCAAACAATATGTGAATTGAAAACTCGTCAGTATTTTATTACACTTCGTCATGAATGGAATATTGACGAAAAATTGTAAACTTGGTGACGTCCCAGAGGTATGCCTGGGACGTTCACCAAGTATTGTATTGCTGGAGAGAAGCTAAACTGGGTCAAATATATTTCAGTGGTTATCAAAGTTGCATAGTTCAAAATTTAGCCATCTTATTTGAACAGCAAAGTAGTCTGTATCGTGCTTGCCTCTGATACTATCTTCGCGAAGTTGCCTCTTTTCCCGCCTACGTGGGAATTGGAATGAGTCTTAGTATGGAAGCTTTTTGCTGAGTGCTTACCCTCAACGATGAGTACTGGAATGCAGCAAGTGACCACAGGTTCAAAGCTGAAACATTTGATTCACCTCGTGTGACGCCTAGCGTTATTTGACTCTTCTACGACGCTACTGCGTCTTAAATGATTCCACACCGAACATGGTGCCTGTATAGGGTCTATTGCCGTGAATGCTGTTTTGATATCCCAACAACAGCCGATCTTGCTGGCCTAGTTGTCCGTAGCCGCGGCCCCCGCCTCCGGTGTCCGTAACCGCTGTTGTGCACAATAAGAAAGACATATTAAGGATCCAGTGGGATTGTGACGTGCCGTTGTGGCCGTCGGATAATATGGGTTCCGAGGCGACGTAAGAAAGACGACCGAACACATTGGAGACCAGAAAGGGACTTCCAGACCCTTTTCTTTTATTCTTCGAAGCTGCCCGAGCGCGCGCGAGCTCGGCGTCGATCTTCCTCGTTTTCTTCGCGCGAAAGCGCAAGACACAAACCGAGCGTCGTCTGCTATCGCTCGTGACAGGGATTTGAACACAGGCCTTCCGAGCTGCAGTCGAGTATTCTACCGCAGAGCCACGCCGGTGCTTGAAACTCCTTCGCAAAAAACATCCTATACAGGCGTCATATCTTGCAAGGAATCACGCTAACATTGTAAGGAGGAAGAACAACAACGTGCCGCAGTGGGAGACTACCTTAGCTGGAGGAGCCAAACGCGAGCTGTTGGCGCCAGCGCTGCGATTCTTGTGTCGGTTGTCGCCGCCCGCTTTCAGCGGCCATAGGCATCCTGCTCAAGTGCTACTTGCGTCAATAAACCCCGTATCAGAGTGGTGGAGGTGCGGCGTACTCAACCTGGAACTCCGAAACAGGAGACCACCTGCTCCCCCAGAAATGGCAGGCGAAACCGCCCAGCAAGGCACGACCCAAACCTACGATGGTCATCGTGCCCACTGCGCTGCGCCTGCGCGATCCACCTTTCTTCAACGGCACCAATGAGCTAGACGTCGAAGACTGGCTGTCGACATTTGAAAAGGTGGGCGCAAGCAACAAGTGGGACGACCCTTCCAAGCTGCAATATGTTTCCTTCTACCTGAAAGAGGTCGCAAGCCTCTGGTTTAACAACCACCAGAAAGAATTCACCACCTGGAGTGATTTTAAGCAAAGCATTGCCGATTTGTTCGGTCGCCCCAAGGTACGCAAGCTCCGTGCTGAACAGCGCCTACGGGGGCGTGCACAGTTGCAAGGAGAAGGCTTCACAAGTTATATCGAAGATGTACTCGACTTGTGCAAGCGCCTTAACCCTTCGATGAGTGAAGGAGACAAGATTAGACACATCTTGAAGGGGATAGATGACGACGCCTTTCAGATGCTGCTGGCCAAGGACAGCGGGCCGTGTCTGAACTCGCCACTCTGTGCCAGAGCTTCGAGGAACTCCGGTAACAACGGCTCTTGACACGGCGGCCAGCGGCTACAGAGGACACTCTCGCGGCGTTGGCCCTCGGTGGTGAGCACAACCCGCTGCTGTGAGAAATCAAACGATATGTGCGCGAGGAAGTGGCTCGACAACTGTCGTGCCTGTCGTATTTACCGTCAACGGTACACACTACTGAGCGTCTCGCGCCAGCCATCTGACACGTGATACAGGAGCAGGTCTCCGAGGCACTGCCGTCCGCCGCCAGCTTTCAGCGTCCATAGGCATCCTGTTCAAGTGCTACTTGCGTCAATAAACCCCGTATCAACATATGTAATATAGCGTGGTAGGAGAGTAAAAGATCAACCAGGCGTCACACAATACGAATGACATAACGAACGCGTCGTTTAAAGCTTCCCACCGATTACAAATGCTTAGCCATAATTCTTCATCGTCATCAACCACAGCATCAACAAAATGCACCTCATGCACAGCAGACGCGTAGTGGGTACCTCGCTTCTCCGCAGAATGTTGAAGGCATAATGGGTACGGCCCGGCTTCGCAAAACTATAATAATTTTATGTGCAATGGGTATCTTGCAACTGTACTTTGAAGCGGTCGACAGGCTTGACCTGGCGATCCCAAGGTGCAAGTCGCCCACTGCGCGCTAAGGCGCGTCCCGTAGGACCTCATTAAAGTGACTTCAATCAATCAATCAATCAATCAATCAATCAATCAATCAATCAATCAATCAATCAATCAATCAATCAATCAATCAATTAAGCAATCAATCAATCAATCAATCAATCAATCAATCAATCTTTCTAATGTACTTACAGCAGTCGCCTCAAGCGAGTTTACAAAAGGCCGCTTCTCCAGCACTCGCTGTGACTGTGCTGTATGTTCCCCGCAAGCTTGGCGTTTTAAATGCGAAGCATTTCTTATCGAACCTCTGGCACTTTGAGCGTTTCTATCTACGTATCTATCTATCTATCTATCTAGCCGCCTACGTCTGGGTACTCTCATGATCGCCTCCTTAACTTGATGTAGACCAAACTTGGCATGGGAGAGTAAAAGGATTTGGCGAATATGACTGTCGGGTCATGACATGAATAACGCGAAAATCCTGTCGCGTACGTCGTCAAAAACCTTTCCTCCAGACACGTGTTACTCATACCCGTTTACAACGGGCCGTGATGTACGGGTATGCGCCACAGGTGATTGACAGTTTATATCGACCCAGGAACGGCGAGAACAGAGATTGGTAGCTTAAATGCGAGAGCGTCAAGAAAAACCGACATCGGCAGGATTGACCCGACTAATGGAAAGAATTGAAATTAGGATCCCAGCAGGAATCGAACCCAAGCCTTCTGCGTGTCAATCAGATATTCTACCACAGAGCCACGCCAGGTATATAAACTGGTTTAAGAAAACAGCCTCTGCAGGCCTAATGTCATTGCGACGTCAATTGTGGTTATGGTGCTGGCTATATAATTTTGTAAAAAAGCAATACACACTACATGATACTCCTACGATACAGGCGTCATATGAGATTAACATCTGTGGTTCTAGTGTTAGCTCCGCTTTATAGCAGTCTAATAAACACTACATTTGTGTTCCTATGATTTCGCAAGTTATATCGAAGCATTGCTCGACACCGTAGGAATACATTAACGAACGTTACGTATGATATTCACATCATGGCACCGTAAAGTGCACTTAGGTCCGCCAGAACGACACAGTGTCCTCCTGATTTCTTACGAGGCTGGGTGATGGCCTCATGCTCACCGAGGGATGGTGCCAGATTGATTGCCGGCCTCTTTGTAAACTAGGCTACGTATGCCACATGCGCCCAGGTTATTCTACGAATACGACAAGCGCCATCCACTGATTTGGTTTACGTAGCACTATTCACGCCTACCAGCCTCGACGGCCTATATGTCACCAACGCGACGGGTGACTTCAGGTTCCGACATTTCGCCGGCTCTATCGACAAACGATTTATCGACGAAATGACCGAGGCATCCACGATTTCCAACAGCTGTAGTATACTTCATACTTCGCTACACATGGATCCCTCATCACCGCGATCACGACCGGATCCAATAACAAGCCATGACCCACAGCTGGTGCTCACTGACCACGGTGATGATGACCTTGTTCAAGAACTGTCAAAAACCTCTTCCACACATGCACACGGGTTCGTGAAACGTGCGTGCGGTCTCCATCATAAGAGACAAATATAAGCACTACGTATCAGCTAACCGCTTCTAGTGTTGGTAATACCCACGTTGCCGTTGGCAGCGTTACCCAACTGTATACAGCTGGTTATATAGCACATATTCAGCTCTTCAACATATATGTGTGTGTATAAATTTCACACAAATCTTTAGCGTCACTGAGTAAAAAAAATTACGCCACAGTCAGTTTCCCACCGCATGCTTCGCATAACATCGACTACCACGGTACGTGGGATCTGCCGAATTATTTTTTGTGAAGGAGTTTCAACCGCCGGCGTGGCTCTGTGGTAGAATACCGGACTGCAACGCAGAGTGCTGGAATCAGATCCCGCTAGAACCCCGTTTTTTCCCCCATTGTACGAGATATTAGTTACGCATACCGGCGGCGGCGGAAAACTACGCCACTAAAATTACCTGTTGCGATCTCATGACAGTTTTCGCTCACCTGGCTTTCCGCTCTAAGTCGTACACTGCGAATCGACACATGCACTTGGATAACAAGATCAACTTTATTATCGAGGAATATTGGGACAATACAAAGGCTTTACTATTACATATTTGCTTTAATACCGCATGCTCTTTTTGTGTCTTTGATCGCGGTCACAAACGCACTTGCCATGTGAAGATAAAATAATTTTACAGGTGCAGCCACAGTGCAGTGCGCCAATACAAACGATTCGCAAGATAAAACAATCGTCTGCAAGCTCGTCGCACGTTGAAACTGCGCACCACTTCTTTAAGTTCCACTCATCAACCGGAGTTTGCCGAATAGAAAAACGAACCACTGCATTTGTAAGAACTCCCAAGGTTGCTCACACGTATTCGTAGAAGCGGGAAAAAGGTTATAAAAAGAACGACGAATCTTTGCAACAATGAATCGTTAACCAGTCTACGCAATAGTTCCAG